>NC_140976.1:61757744-61832744 GCF_056783735.1 Eptatretus burgeri | reverse complement strand
TGACTGCCTCTCAACCTAGCATCAGTCATAGTCTCAATCTCGTCCTCCAATGGGGCTCCGCTAACCTTGTCTCCTTCAACCAGTCCAACACTCAAACTCTATGTCCAGTAAGATCAACATAACAACCCTTTTTCTTCTCATGTCCAGCTCTCAATTCCAGCAGTCATCTATTAAAATGCTTGGTGTCACCATCTCCAGAAATCTCTCCTGGCAGCCTCACATCCTCAATATCACCAAATCTGCGTCCAAGAAACTTGGCTTTCTCTTTAAAGTTCACAAATACTTCAACTCCATCAGCTTCTCACCCTCTACAAATCCCAAGCAAGTCAGACCGGTGATGGGATACTACTCCCTCGTCTGGGGTGGCACTCCTCCATCAGTCATTGGCATTCTGGATAGCATCCAAGTCAAGGCTCTCCGACTGATTAACAATCCTACTTTGTCGAGCCATCTCCAATCTTTGGCCCACTGGAGGGCAGTCTCTTCCTTGTGCCTCTTATATCGCTACGACCGAGTCAATGATCTGTCAAACTCTCTTCCTGTCCCTCCTCCTCCTCACTCTGTTCATAACACCAGTCTAGGTTCCACTCATCACCCTTTCTGCCTTACCCTTCCTTCCTTCACCCCTCCCCCTGCCTTGGTTTTGGGCTCGACCTATTCCCTGTGGCATCAATTCAAAAATAAGAAAATGAAAAGCTGCATTTGCTTGCTGTTCAATTGTGGATTTTTTTTTTTGCATAAATTCAAGGATGAAAAGTGAAAAATTTAATAGTAAACAGATATAGTTATTGCTATAGCATTCCTCAGTTATTATAATTTGACTTTAGATTTTATCTAATATGTGGCAAAAAACATCTAAGACATCACCACCACAAGCGTAATTAAATCATAATAAATTGTTCTCACTACTTTCAGGGTGATTAAGTGAAACATCTGTACCATGTGCACTGATGTAACCCAGGGAGCTACTGATGTCGTGCATGCGTTGAGGCCGGCGAGGGATAAGACATGCGGGAGAGGAAGGAACGGGGAGGCCCTCGTCGGAGGCCTGGCTACTGCCTTCCTCAGAGTGCTGGCTACGGCCCGACAGCACGGGGCTTCCCGGGGCTTCAGACACAGTGCTACCCGCGTGGCTTCTCACATCACAACTGCCTCTGTTGAAAATGATGACAGGACATGGTAATGTATTACTACATGTACATTCATTTTGTCATATATGAAACAGTATTCAGGCCAACATACAGATCTACACACAAAGGATCTATCCATTGCCAGTTTATAAAAGGCTTTTGCAAGACACGAACAAACAATTGCTTCTCAACTGGAAACAAATAAAAAAGATTCCTGACCAGTTTATAGCAGGAGTAATATGTCACAACTGCTTTCATGGGTGAGAGGTATGATGATGGGCATCGAGTTTGTAAATTAGGGAGGGAACTTGCTTCCATTTAGGATTCTCCAAATTATTTGGACAGACTTTTGGCCTGGCTGGGCTCTTGGGTCTAATTGATTTTGATGGTGCCTGAACAAGGATGAAACCAGTAGAGCAGTTGGCTTTGGATACTTGTTGGATCATTGCACTTGTGCTAAAAGCTATTCGTACTTCGCCGAGCAGTTGAAAGGCTGCTCCTGCGGTCTAAAAGGCAGGCCGAGACATGTTATAGACTGGCAAGGAATCTTTTGAATTATGGTGCCAAACTTGTGGGAGTAATTGGCGAGAGCCCTTTTCCACAGCTGAGGGACGTGATGATATTGAGCATGCACACCACTGCAGTAAAATGAAAGTACAAAGGCATGCAAACTTGCATCCTGTTTAAAAAAAAAAAAAAATTATACACCTCAAGTACACCCTTACAATGCAGTTGTCTTCTACGAAAACATTGCAATCGCCATGTGATGAAACAAAGCAAATGCAACCCCAGTTATAAATGCAAACTGGAGCGGACTACGGCACGCCGTCGGAAATCCTCAATACTCCCACCTAAAGCAAAGTTGAAAGAAGGCAACACGTTCCACCAGAAAAGACTTGATATCAAATGCAGAGGTAAAAAAAAGTTTTTTTTCCCCCGTTTTGACCCCTGCAAACCTTAAGTCACCACCCCCTGGTGCATGAACCAGGGGTCACATCCAGAAAATCGTTACACATTTCAGTATCCCCCAACGTCGATTGTATATACAAAGTGTCATTAAAAATGTGCCCGTAATTGCATTTTTTGGTATTTGACCTTTTGACCTTTGGTCTGGGGGGCAGGGCCAAAAATGATACTGCTCTCACACCACCTTGCCATGTGGTTATCATAACTATCAGGTTTGGTGAATTTATGCCCAACTGTTTTGGAGAGATAGTGTGACGGATGGACAGACAGATACAGGATTACAATATCCTTTAAAAAAAAAAAAATGGGGATAATGGTGAAATTTGTGCAAGCATTACATGCGTTCACCCTTTTTGAAATGAAGTGCACCCTTGCAAAGAACAGAATCAATCTTTATGGAGAGACAGCAACAACAGAGCTTGTAACTTTTCTGAATTGAAAGGCAGGTTTCAAGTAGCTTGTACTAATTACATTCCTTTTGTCCAGATCAGCAGAAGCGATGCTGCCACAACCTGCTTATTACCTCCCCTACCGAAGGTGGATGGAGGTTGTATTTTCAACCCTGTTTGTCTGTGAGCGGGATATCTCAAAGTTATGGACAGATTCGGACAAAACATGGACAGGTTGGGTGTGCGACAAGGATGAATCCATTCTCTTTTGGTGAATATCTGGATCCGAGAATTTTTAAAGTGATTCTTCATCATTGAGAGAGAGGGCCAAAAATGATATATGGCACGATATCTCAAAAAGTTATGGACGGATGACGACAAAACTCGGTGGACGTGTTGGTTAGGTGACAAAAAGAAGCCAATAAGATTTTGGTTCAGATCCAGCCCATCAGTGGGACACAAAACGTAAACTGTTCAGCCTGGCGGAGGTATGTGCTCTACCGAGTACTGTTCTAGCGTTCCTTTTGAATTTATGATGTTCAAATTACATTGAAACCCAAATGTGTACCAAAAATGTATTTGAACAGGAATGAAATCTAGGCCTATTCACTTTATCCTCATCGACTCAGAAATCATACGGCACAAATATGGATAAAGATAAAACAACAGTTATTTGCATAATCGATGAGTTTAAAAAACAAAAACAAAAAAAAATCACAGAAGAGATTCAAAACTTGGTGTTTTCAAAATGTTACACTATTTTACAAAAACTGAGCTGGGTCGACAAAGTTTAATCAACAATTCGAAAGCCATGCTATCTGGGCTTATACAAATTATATGGGTGCCTCAACCTGAGATATACTCCTCTTTTGTTCCCAAAAACTATTTGACGTGTTAATTTGTTATTCTTTTCAAGGAAAGTCTCTCAATCATTGCATTACTTGCAGACTTTGATTTACCACCACCAACCTTTGCACACCTTCATAACCTACCTCTTTACCCACCCCACCTATCTTATACCCCCATCCTCCCTCTTCTTAACTTCAATATCCTCAAATTTCCTTCATTTGTAATTCACACCACCCTCGAACTAAAAATCTCAACATTGTGACCCGCACCTGGAGGGAAACTTGTGCATGTGCGTGGGTGTGCGCAGTTTAAACACCTGCACGTCATACGCATCATAATCGACCTGGATAGGGATGGAGGTCTCGGCTTCTCGACCAGGGGAGCAACCTGGAAAGAATGTACAAACAAGAACAGGGAGGAAAATCAAAAGAAAAAAAAAATACAAGGTAGCGAATACTAATCAAAATAATTAAAATTATATATGAAAGTTTCAACTGCAGTGTAATTCATGAGAGTAAACTGTCACCCTCGTTTCCAGTAAATACAGGTGTGAAGCAAGGATGCATGCTCTGGCCAATTCATTTTATAATACCGTACATGGTAATAGACCAGCATCTGTTAAAGATAAACGAAGGAAAGGCAACAGGTACCGAGTGGATGTCCAATAAAGTTGTGGAGGATTTGGACGATGCTGACGATTTAGCGTTTATCTCAAATACATTTGTAGAGATCCAAGAAAAGAAAGAAAGAAAGAAAAAAAAGGTTAGGAAAAAGCTTGAAGGTGTAGAAACATTCATGTATTGAGGGAAAACATTGGATTAAAGTGGAGGAACCGAGAAAGACATTCCGTGGCCAGGATCAATAAAGCAAAAGAAGCATTAAGTGTTCTCAACAAAGTATGGTCGTGTTATAATCATCAGCAACTGAAATTAAAACATTCAATTTGAATGGAAAGTCAGTTCTTTTATATAGTGCAGAGCTGGAAGGCAACCAAAAAAGGTTAGACCGAACCGGACTCGGCGGCGTTAACGGTTAGACCAGGGGTTCCAAACCTGTGGTACGCATAACACAGGTGGTACATTTGGACTTTCTCGGTGGTACGCGGCGTGGTATGCGCAGCGTGTTTTTTTATTTTTTAATTAAACGCAGTTTTTATTTTACTTCTCTCTCATGCAGCTTGTGCACAGTAATTAAATTTATATCGAAAGCGGCTGTACACTGACAGCTGTTTGTTATCGGCCACTGTGCACAAGTCTTATTATTCGTTTTGTCTCTACACGCCACACTGTCATCATTGCTTATTTCCCGGCTTATTGTTACCGTTATCGTTCACCAGCATCATTTCAATGCGAAAATATTCGGAGAGTTTTCTCAAGTTGGGCTTCACTTCCATCCAAAAAGGTGAATTAGAAGCTCCACAGTGTGCGATTCGTGGAAAAGTTCTCGGCAATCAATCTATGAAGCCAAGTCTATTGAAGCGCCATTTTGATTCTGTTCATCCTGAACACAGCCACAAGGACCATGATTTTTTTTCGTCGAAAGGAAAATGCCATGAAAAGAGCATGCTTCGACGGCAGCGGCAGTTTTCAACAGCAGTCCACGGCAGCCGTAAAGGCATCCTACTTAGTTGCACTGCTAATTGCAGAACAGAAAAAAACCTCACACCGTCGGTGAAAGCCTCATCCTTCTCGACACAAAGGATATCGTACGTCTCATGCTGGGAGAACAAAGCACCAAGAAGCTCAATTCTCTTTTGTTGTCAAACAACACAGTTCAGAGGCGCATTGAAGAAATGTCAACCAATATTCGTGACCAGGTGGTGGCAGAAATCAAGGCATCCATGCGGATTTTCTATGCAATTGGATGAGTCAACTGACGTGGCAAATTGTGCCCAACTGTTAGCGTTCGTTCGGTACGCGCATAAAGCCACAACCAAAGCAAAGGACATTTTCGAAGAGGTGTCTTCTGTCTTTGATTAAGTTGGGCTGTCATGGGTTGATCTGAAAGGCTGGACTGCAGATGGTGTTCCAGCTATGTTGGGGTGCAGATCAGGTTTCCAAACGCTTGTGAAGGCAGTTGCTCCTGAAGTGCGCGGCCTACACTGTACGATCCACCGCCACGCACTCGCGGCCAAGGCGCTCCCCAAGCCATTGACTGACGTTCTCTCAACCATGATCAAAATTGTGAACCACGTGAAATCCCAGGCTCTCAATTCGCGACTTTTCAAGAAACTTTGCGAGGATTTTCGACTCCGACCATAAAGTTCTCTTATTCCACACTGAGGTGAGATGGTTATCCCGTGGAAATATGGCGGAGCGCGTGTTTGAACTGCGAGCTGAGCTTCATGAATTCTTCAAAAACGATGGAAAACTAAAGACTGTCGATTTCGTCGCTGCTTTGAACGACCCCGACTGGGCATTGCACCTGGCTTATTTGGTCGACATTTTATCTCAGTTAAACGCCCTGAACAAGTCTCTTCAGGGGACTGGCGCGACCATCATTGACTTCATAGACAAGGTCAAGGGATTTCAGGAAAAACTCCGTCTGTGGAAGACGAATGTCGAAGCGGGAGTGGTGGTCATGTTTTCTTGCACTGCCGATATTCTTCAGAAGCGTGAAAAGAATCCCCCAAGGGAGTTCATACAACTGGTAAAAGATCACCTCGCTTATTTGGATGAGGAATTAAATTCCTATTTTCCGGATCTCAAGGAACTGGATCTGAAAATGATTCGCAACCCATTTCGCATGAATGCATTGGATTTGCCACCTGGAACAGGACTGCAGGAAAGCTTGATTGATCTCCAGAACGACTCCACAGCCCGAGATCAGTTTGACGAGATGAATCTTGCGGACTTCTGGTGTGGAATGTTGGGGTTTTACCCTAAGCTAGCTGCCCTGGCTGTTCATTCGCTCATAGTATTCCCATCTACATGGCTGTGTGAAGCTGGGTTCTCGTCAGTCGTTATTCTAAAAACAAAACGAAGATCCCTACTGGATGTTGAACATGATATTCGGTGCGCTTTATCCAAAACAAAGCCTGACATCTACCTGCTTGTGAGCAAGAAGCAGGCTCAACCATCCCATTGACTGGACATTTTACACAATCAAATAGGTACTTACTGTATCATTCTTTTGTTCAGATCAGATTGCTCAATGTCATAGTGGTGAATTGTTAGTATTGTTTAACTCCCCATTGTCGTATCTGTATCGCAAATAAGCACTATTTTAGGTGAATTTTGGTACAGTGGTACTTGGTGGGACCAGGAACATGTGAAATGGTACCCCAGTGAAAAAAGGTTGGGAACCCCTGGGTTAGACCGTCCAATCTGAGTTTGGTAGGTCAGTGGTCATACCAATCCCTGCCTGAGTCATACCAAAGAATAATTAAGAAATGGTCCATGCTGCTTCCTTGCTTGACTCTTGACATTTAAAAGGATAGAGCATGGACAAGCCACCATATGTTGGTAATAAGAGCACAGGCTTTGATGGGCCTGATGGCCCCCTCCTGCGTCAAAAGTTCCATGTAAGGGAACTCGTATTATTATTAACTCTGAGAATTTCAAAGATGTTTTAGAAGAATATTAAAGGATTCCTGGCCAGAAAGGAAATCTCAAATTTAGCATCAAGGAGGAAAAGACAAAACATAACAGAGAAGATGGAAGTAGCTCAGACATGTAACAAGGAAAGATGAAGACAATTTGATAAAGAAGCGACATTCTGGAAACCAAGAGGGAAATGAAAGAGTAAAACCAAGAGAAAAAGAGGAAGACCAACATCAATTTAACTAAGAATTTTAAAAAAGTTTTTATTTTGACATTGGCATTCACAGTTTGAAAAGAATGTGGTACAGTACTGTACATCAAATTACAGGGAAATTTGGACAGGGGTTTAGAGACATAAGGCAACACACACACACACACACACACACACACACACACACACACACACACACACACACACACACACACACACACACACACACACACACACACACACACAGACACAAACACACACACACACACACACACACACACACACACACACACACACACACACACACAACCCACCAGTTGCTTTGCTTGGCTTTAGTTTGGAAGTCACTGCCTTTGGGGGTAAGGGGCAGAGGGGAGGAGCATCATATGATTGCCAGGCAAAACCAGATATTAACAGCACTTGTTTCAAAATATTCACTAATGGTTGGTGAGATCAGAGATCCTCAGGTTATTTCCATTGTTATAATCAAGAAAATTTACAACACCATCCTTTAACTGTTAAATACACAAAAATTGAAACAAACAAGGAGCTGAACTTCTAGGTCCCCCGACTTTTATATGTTACGAGACGACAGGTGAACCCGTTGGGTTCCCGTTGTGATGGCGATTGATGAAAAAATCATTTCAAGAAAAAAAGGAAGATAACTCCAGCAAACTATACCGCTGAGGTTGTTGATCAAATTCTCCCGAAGAGTACTCGACTGAATCGGGAATTGATTTTTTAATAATTT
Source organism: Eptatretus burgeri (assembly GCF_056783735.1). Lineage (NCBI taxonomy): Eukaryota > Metazoa > Chordata > Myxini > Myxiniformes > Myxinidae > Eptatretus > Eptatretus burgeri. The sequence continues at coordinate 61,824,906 of NC_140976.1, read as the reverse complement.
TTCGTTGCCTGATTTGAACGAAACTTGATACTGCACACCGCAGGAGAATGGTGTGTAAGGTGGCACTAAAAATTTTCCGCTATCCTGTCCCGTTTTGGCTGTATTTCGGGAACATACATACATCTGTATATATTACACAAGATGAGAGTTTTATTAATATATAGATGAGGAATAGATCTGTGTAATATGAGAGCTAAATCCTGAACGTTTTTGAAATATCATGAACACAAGCCAAGTTACCGAGATTGTTGCCATGGCAACCTAATTCAGCCAATCACAACTGCGATCTAATCAGGTTGAGATAATGTCATGAGGAATAGATATCTGCAATATGAAAGCAAAATGTTCAGGCGGTTTTGAAATATCGTGTACACAAAAGTAAATGGACCGATGATCGTCCAGTCGATCGGTCGGAAGGAGTTCATTTTAATGTCCCTGTCTCTGACCTTGTCCGTGGAGCGGGTAACAAAAAGACCCGATTATAAAGACAAAATATTTTTTCCATACCCGAGTCCACAGGGACAGACGTTGCGTTAAGGAAATTATGAACACCATCAAGACAAAGTAATTAGCTTATCTGGAATTTAAATTCCAGACAAGGTATTGTCATTGTGCACAGTCTGTCTGTCCGTCTCCTCTTTCGACTTCTCCGGCCAAACCGCTGGACCGATCCGACTGAAATTTGGCAGCAACATTCCTCTCCTGACAGGGATTGCAAAGCTTGTTCCAGTCACATGGCTTTAAGTAGGTCAAAATGGCCAACAGTAAATTTCTTCAAAAAAAATCTTCTCCAGACCCACCAGTCAGAATGGGACCAAATTTGGGTTACAACATTAGGACAGTGTCGTGATGTTAAATTGCGGAGGTCATGTCGATTACGTGACCGGAAGTGTGTTAAAATGGCCGACTTAGTAAATGTTTTGGAAAATCGTGTAAATTCCTTCAAAAATCTTCCTCTCCAGACCCAATCAGAATGCTACCAAATTTGGGTAACAACATTAGGCCAGGGCCCAAATAAGCTACAGGTCCAGTGCTCCTTTTTTTTCCTTCACTTCTGGAGAATATATTTCCAAAAAAAACAAAAACAAAAGCATTTTACTTCACATTGTCAAGGTAAAAACTAAAATAAGTCAGCTCCTTGATGAGATCATTTGACTCCTGTGTGGGCCCAATGACTGTCCTACTTCGTGCTTCGGTGGAGGAAACAAGATATACAAACGGGGATATGCGCAAGCACTGAAGTAGCACATGGCACCTCTCTCGAAGTCGAGCGTTCAAAAATAAAAATCAAGGAGACCGATATAATTCGAAACCACAATTACCAATTACAAATTATCACCAAAAAACATGTCAGGAGCAATCTTAAGTTGTCTTGTCTTGTCCAAGCAGTTACAGTGGTGATTGAGATGTACCAAAACCCACAATACAACATTCGAAAATAAATAATAATAATAATAATAATAATAATAATAATAATAATAACACCCCCATTCCCCACACCCACCCCAACCTCAACCGCAACACGTACCCCCTTTAACAACAGAGACAACTATTGTCCAACTTTCCTAATCCCTGTGAAGCCACTTATTTTTAATCTTTACAATTTTAAATTCACCTTTCTTGGAGCCAGTGGAGCAAGTTTAACCCGAGGGACAAACGATGAGCAGTAAATATTCTTTGATGTGTAAAAGCTGGAAAAGAAAAGTTGTAGTTAAAAAAAAAAAAAAAGTCCACATGCATGTGCATTCAACCCCATTCATATCTCATGATCGGCAGTTGGACAATTTAACTCCAACCAATCAACACTGAAACAAAGACAATCCAATAATCACCAAAAACCACATGATTTATGTTTACAACAAGTCATAAAAACAATTTATAAATGTAAAAGGATGTAGGGATGGTCACAAGAAATGATTGTGTGAAACCATCCCTACATCTTCCTTTGAATAATGATCGTCCCTGCACAAGACACTAACTGTGTGTGTGTGTGCATATGCATGTAATGTTGAGTGCATGGAAGTGTGTGCGGGCACGCAAGGTTGATTGCATGAATGAGTGTGCGTGTTCGATACAACCTTGCACGCACACACAGTCTTGTGTTGGGACAACCATTGTAAAAGTTGCTTCGACCGACTTCTTGATGCCGAATATTTTATTTTACAAATATCTACATTGCAAAGGAGCTCCACATTCGTTTCCCGAAAAAAGCAAAATCGACATGTATATAACGTGGAGCAAGTTTATGTATGTATTTGGCTTGGGCGATCCTTAAAATGCGAGAATCTATTCCGATTCTTCACTAAGATAAAACCAATTGGTCCTCATTACACGCCCAACCTGCTCAAGTAGTTTTGTCAGAATCCATCTATAACTTTTTCAGATATCCTGCACCCAGCAAAACAGGGGTGAAAGCATAACCTTCATCCATCTTCGGTGGTAGAGGGAATAAAGAAAAATAACTTGAGCGCAAAATTTATGTTCAGGAGTACATAAAATCAGTGGCATGATTTGCACGATATAAATCACGCCAAAGAAGTGAAAGATGATTCAAATTAATCCAAACCTCCCGGGAAAATTGTAAATTTTTTCAAAAAGATTTAAAAAAAACTCATAACCCGGTTTAACCGAGCGGGCAACAGACAAGACAACAGATCGCTCCTCAATCACTCTTATGCCTGGTGTTGGCTTAATGGTAAGGGTGGTGGGCTTGGGATCTGAGGATCCTGAGTTCAAATCGCATTGGCTGTTGAATTAATACCAGGTGGGGTTGACTCTGCCTGTCATTCTTTCGAGGTCGGCAACATGAGTGCTATCTTGCTGGTATCCTGTGTCGGAGTGGCGACCCGTCCAGGATTGTGCCCAATAGCCAAGGAGACTGCTTAGGCAGCACCAACGCTCTGCACAGAGTATGGTCCCGATCGATGGATGGATCACTCTTGACTTTTTTTATTGGTTGTTAATAAATATGCTTCAGGCCTCTGGTGTCAGCCTATGGGCCAGTACAATTAGAATTATCCTCGCAAGATAATGACAATGGTATGTAAATATATATATATATATATATATATATATATATATATATATATATATATATATATATATATATATATATATATATATATATATTATATACATATATGCAACTAAGCCGTATGCATGTTTTTGCTCCGTGTACGTAACTTGGTTTTCTTTTTATTTTTTCAGGAGCGAGCGAGGAAACGGTCTGTTGCCTATACACCACCCAAATAAAGGGACGTGTCAGAAGAATGTGTTACAGGCATGGAACAAGATTACCCAGAGGGTGGGTACTCTGCTCGTGTAACTAATAACCTCAGCAGCACGTCAAAGGTTCACGGCGAGTAAGTACATTTAACGGTGCGCGCACTTGCATTTCCACTTTACCTGTGATTGATCCAATGTGGGATGTTATAATCATCACCCAACATGCTGTCTTGTGTGGCACATCGGTTGTGCAACTGCGATTATCATCATCAATTGGAAGAAAATGAAAAAAACAAAACACAAACACATCGAGCAAGTGAGTTTAACGGTTGATCACAAACTCACAAAGATAAGACACAGCAGCTTGCACACAAAAAAATAACTTGCTGGGAAATTCACCGAAGTTGCATTGACTGCATCCTGGTGCATAAACGCTCAAAATGACAAAAATGTCAAATAATCAGATCTTATAGTAATCCTCAGTTTTGAAATATAGGTAAAGCTTCACCTAGAGCAATTTGAAATTAACAATTCACAATGGGGTTAGCCTGAACATGACATCTTACAATGGCCGAGGTGTTTTTGTCATACTCACCTGTTTGTCTGTTTTATTTTTTTTGTTTTTTTTTTTCCACCGAAAACGTTTCGTTACAGATATCGTTACTGTCGGGATGACAAGGTTTCATCCCCATAAAACAATTTTATTCTAATTCTTATGTAAATGAGCTGGGTAAACTGTTAGTAAATCATAAAAGTGGGGGAATTAACGGACGGCTATTTTGCTAATTATATACAGGATGCAAATGTCATTCTTTAGGATTCATGCAAAACAATGTGAACAAACCTTGAAAAGGGGAACGGCATGAAGTGGTTGTTCTCCCATGCACACCAGGTCAACACCAATTCCTGTCACAGACATTTACATGAACTTACAAGGTCACCTAATCTTTGGCTACGAGGGTTAATTTAGCCATTTTCAGTGTGGTATAAAATGTGTCCACCCATTTTGCCAAGTTTACAGTGCCTTACGAAGCAGTTTGGAACAACCCATCATGCAGACACGGTTCAGGTTTCACTGGAACAGTGAATGTGGCTGCCAACAAGAACGTCCCAACATCTCTCCAATGATCTCACACACCATGTCCAAATCATCTTCCCAAACGGTGAAGGGATGGGTCTCCAAAATTTGGCAAATCATTATTGGTTTTGCCAGGTAATGATGCAGACAAAAGAGTTCGAGTTATGTACTTTCATTCTACTGATTTGCATATAGCTGCCGAAGTTGCAACTTTGCCGGATGCCATTGAGGAACAGGTTCTGGGTACAGATATGATGAGGCCAGTAATGCATCAGGTCAGTGGAACAGTGGTGTTCAATGAACTCTCTAGTTTGTAAAACTAGTTTTACTTTTGGTAAAGTTGACTCTTTCCCAACAGCTTTCATTTTAGTTGATGCGATTCAAATCAAGTTAAAATCTCACTTGCCTAATTTGTCACTCAAAGTTATAAGATTCATGACCGCTCAGCCATTCTTGAGATTGGATCGCAGCAAACTCAACGTCCATTGGACCATCGTGGCAACATAATGCAGAAGTGGTTGTTTTTCTTTGACAGGTCAAAGGTGACTGATTGATCAATTACTCCCTGCTCTGTCGTCGGGGGTGGTCAGTTATTCTCAATACGGTAAGCCACGATTAATATAGTTTTACCCTTTGGCATGTTATGTGGTCCATTTGATTGGTCTGAAATTTGTCGTCGACCCTTCAGTGACATGACAACAAAGTCTTAACAGCTTTTCACCATCAAACATCAAGCAAATTTTGCAGCCTACCTCAACATTACCATATAATCAATGTCTCATCGTTTTATCATCTGTATTTGATGTCACTTGGTGAAAGAAAATCTGTCCTTTGATCGAATTCAAATCAACATCTTGCTGAGAGCATAGTAGTACACCATATTGTAGACATCATCTTGTAGTACCCACATTCAAATGTGTTGAAACACCTCAGGCATTTCTTTTTATGACCACCTCATCTGGAATGTGCGATAAGACTGGAATCAGTTATGACACTGCATTGTAGGTCCACCTCCCCCCAAAAACAGCCAATTTTGGTGATTATTCAAATGGCTGAATTCCTACCTTCCCAATTAAACAAGTCACCCCACGTTGCTCGTCCTTCAACGTTTTTTTACTGGTCATAATTCCGGCTCATGAAAACATTTTCACTGCGATTTGCTCCATGCATGTTCTTGTCTTTCCAGCGACTTTACCAGAATGGATCTGGCTTGTCTAACTGTTGTCATTTGCTCCCTGTACTGTTAATTGTCTTGAAAATATTTTCTCGTCTTCTTGTCCATTCTTACTTGGCCCTGCTGTATCGATTTCAAGTTCTAATGACCTCTGCCACCGAAGATGGATGGAAGTTATGTTTTCACCCGTTTTGTCTGTCTGTCTGAGCAGGAAATCTCCAAAAGTTATGGACAGATTCAGACAGACGAAATTTTGTGGACAGGTTACGTGTGTGACAAGGACGAATTGATTTGATTTTGGTGAAGATCCGGATCCGGTCAATCAGTGGGATATAAAACGTAGAGTGTTCAGCCTGGCTGAGGCATGCGCTCTACTGAGTGCCGTTCTCGTTTTTACATTAATTGCCATTTTTAATACCCCTCGTCTCAAACAGTAGTCATTCTAACAAGGCGATAGTAAAATATAATTGTATTAATTTGTTTATATTGTCACACTTGCAATTTCAAAGTAAATTCTCAATAAAAAGAACAAAAACTCCTAAATAAGCTCATAAAATATCTCATCATAGTGAATCGTTTATGATCAAAAATAGTTTTGATCCAACACTTGAGGAAACGCACAACGGCTGCAGATGTTGCCCTGATTAAACCACTTACCATTATCAATCATGCGCTGCTTTGTGAGGGTCATCAGCTGACGATCTACCTCGAATACACCCACACCCGGGGTGATCACTACCGTCATCTGTCCCGTCCGCTCGAAGTTGCGATTTATATAGTGCTTGTCAAACACTACAGCATTCACACGATACACCATCAGAAAGCAAAATTTAAACGATCATTTTACACTGTAGCAGCTTTTTTATTGAAAGCAAATCAAGGTTGATATAACAGCTCGAAAACAGATTAGAGCATGAATAAAATGCCGTGACCATGCATACTACCTATATGTAGTCTGCATGGTAACATAGGCAGGAGCAGAAAAATCTGAGAAAGAAAGGACCATCAATTGGTCATTTGACACAGCTGTAAACAAGATATTATAAAATGCACGCTACTCAGGTCAGGTATGGGAGCATGCACCAGAGCGGTGTGTCGCTGCGTGAAATGCATGCTAATCCGATTATGTAATCCTATGATTTTCAAGCGAACATGCACGTCACAGTGGTGTGAGTGCGTGTTTGTGTATGTGTGTTTGCACACGAACATTTTATGAACGAATAGAAAGCATCTGAAAATGCAAACCCCGTCCGCATTGTATTTTGGCATTTCTAAGAAAATTTGATTACAAAAGTGCAAATGGTAAAAAAATAAAAAATAAAAACCTTACGGTCTGGAAAGAGAGACAGAGACATACAGAGACAGCAATTGTAAAACCCTGTCTTTTGTTGCGCGGGGGACTGGCTAGCAATTGACTTAACCAAATATTTGTTGAAGTTCAAGGTTCCATGTGATGTCACTATTTTGTCCAATAATTCCTTCCTGCAAGCTTCCTTCTGTTTGAAGCTCACATTTGACTGAATCCCCAATTAAGACACCAAGACAAGAAATGTTCTACATTGACGATTAAAAATTTTCTTCATGGAAAAGTATATAAATGCTCCTCTATTTAACTCGTCATTGGCAGCAGCAGCAGTAGCAGCAGCAGCAGCAGCAGCAGCAAACAAAATGAACTGATAGTGCAGGGTGATTTTTTTTTTTTATTCGAAAACCCTAAATAATTTCCATACACAAAAAAACTATATCTGTTCATCTGATCGAGCATACTCGGGCATTTTGCCTCTCGATGGCAGAAATAATCTACAGTGGTTGCCAGTCCTATTGTAGATTGCGGTGTTCACTTGAACCGGTCTCCCCCCAAAGGCGGAGTGCACTTCATACCGTTCTGCAAGTATATTAGCAGTCGCTAATTCGTGCCTCATCTACCCGCTGCCAGAGATGATTTTCTGACCTCGAATGGCTCAAATATCCCAGCAAGCTGGTACTCATATTGCCGACCTCAGAAGGATGACAGGCTGAGTCAACCCCCTGGTGTGTATTAATTCAGTGGCCAACGGGGCTTGAACTCAGGACCCTTGGATCCCAAGCCGCTACCCTAACCACTGAGCGAACACCAAGTTTTTATTTTTATTTTTATTTTTAAAAATATTTTTGCCTATTATTATTTTGTAGGAACCTATTATATAGGAACCTATTATTTTGCGTAAATGTAGCCTCATGTTACCTAATCTTACTGGAGATGTAAATTCACAAAATACTCGTTTATGGTCAAGTGAACGACCTTATACAATGCATGAAAGGCCATTGCATTCTGCGAAAATTGATGTTTGCTGTGCTGCAAGTCGGCAAAGAATTATTGGCCCAATTTTCTTCTCAGAAACAGTAAACTCAGAATGTCACATCAACATAATCCAGGAGTTTCTTGGGCACCATACAGAAGAAAAAAATCAACCAAGGATGGCTTCAACAAGATGGCGCCACAGTCACACTTCGCGACATACAGTATGAACGAACTTGGGCTACTCTTTGGTGACCGTGTAGTGTCCAAGTCATTACGGCCGCCTCCATCAATCCATCCATCCATCCACCAGGACCATACTCTACAGTGCAGAGCGTTGGTGCTGCTTAAGCAGTGTCCTTGGCTAATGGACATAATTCTGGACGGCTCGCCACTCCGACACAGTATACCGGCATGCTGGCACTTATTTTGCCGACCTCGGAAGGATGACAGGTCGAGTTAACCCCACCTGGTATTAATTCAACAGCTGAGCGGGATTTGAACTCAGGACCCTAGGATCCGAAGCCCACCACCCGAACCATTAAGCCAACACCAGGGACCTCGATACCTCGATCTTATGTCGTCAGATTTCTTTTGTGGGGATATTGGAAGGATATAATGTACGCTACAAATCCATGCACTCTTGGTGAATTAAAAGCAATAATAATCGGTAACACAATCAGCAACATTCCCCAAGAAATGCTACACTCTGTGAAGTATGAATTTGTGCCCGCAACATGGTGGTGGACACTTTCAGCACCTCATTTAAGATAATTAATCAATTGTGTGGATCATTTCATGTCTTTCTGTAACATTAGGCTACACTGATGCAAAATATAAGGTTCCAAGCCAACTGATATAGTTTTTAGTGCAAAGGAATTACTTAGGGTTCTCGAATAAAAATAATTACCCTGTATAACAAGCAGTAAAGTCCTGAACTGCAATCCACATATTTGACGAATTCAATAAGCTGCCAAACTGAGCTACGGAGATATGTAAGAACACAGTTTTCAATGCACTTACCATTGAAGGACAGGTTAATCGACTCGAGGTAATTCCCTTGAGCCGCTGTGGAATTGCATGCCCTGGGAAAGCCATCTACAAGCAAAAGAGAGGCTCAAAGGCAAATTCAGATATGAACTGTAATTAAAACAATTCATTGTTTTATTAAACACACTGTGCCAGAAAATCCAACCATCGATTGACCTTTATTCCACAGAACATTATGGACATGTTGCAAAACTAAGCCTTGATGCAGAACAACACAATTATATGAGGAGAGGCCTCAGGCCTAACATTTCATTCAAGGTTAAAAAAAAACCCCTATCTTCCTTTTTGCAGACGACTCCACACTGTGTCATACACTATGCATTCCACTGCTAAGTAGCTGCATCTCTCTCTCTCTGGTGATCTGGAAATTATTACGCACTCGTTGGGTAAATGGATCATGTCCTTCAATCTGAGAAAATCTCACAGCTTCACCCTATCGCTCAATAAGTCTTGTCAAATGAACCCACCGATCTATTTCCTTGGTCATCCACTGGAACAGGTGCAGTCTCTTGAACTTCAAGGTCTCATCAACAGCAATAAAAATTTCCTCGGCCGACGACATAGCAAAGCTGGGCCTCAAAAGCCAGCCGCACACTCGGCATCCTCTGTCAACTGTCAAGTCGAATCTTTCCTTGGAAAATCAGAGCAACTCAGTCTACAAGGCTTTTGTCCATAGCTCAATGGAGTACTGCTCTCTGCTACGGGCTGGTACCCAGTATCACATGTCTCTCTCCTGAAGCTCTCAAAATCAATGGAATCTCCCGTGACGATGCCAATCAAGCACAGAGTCTGTTGGCTCTCACATCGCAGGCAGATTGGTGGTCTCTGCTTTTATCATATATTTTCCGAAATTGCTTCCTCTGCTCTCTCAGTAGTCTGACCCTCCCAATCTACTCCAGGACGTATGCGTTTTTCCAGTAAAGGACATAATTGTTCATATAATCACTGATCTCTCAATCCAAATTACTGCTTGAGCTCCAGACGTTGTATGGACTGGATTCTGGGGAGGATGTCGGAGAGATCAAGCTGCGGTGCATCATTTGGGAATGTCAAGATCTCGGACCTTGATTTCGCAGATGATGCAGTCATCTTTGCGGAGACTCTGGATATCCTTTTGGGGGTCCTTGAGGTGCTGAATGAGGAATCAGAGCTGCTGGGATTATGGGTTTCCTGGGTCAAAACAAAAATCCAGGCTTTCAATTACATCTTGGATGCTACTGTCTTGTCTGTACCTGTTTGTGGTGAGGATGTTGAGGTCATGGAAAGATTCACTTACCTTGGCAGTGATATTCATGTCTCTGCTGGCTATGAGTCAGAGGTCAATAGACGTCTGGGTCTGGCCTGGGGAGTCATGGATTCACTGGATCATGGGTTGTGTCCCTGTCGGTACCTGTGCAAGAGGGTGAAAGTCCGAGTCTTCAGGTCATTGGTGCTTCCAGTCTTGCTCCAATTTGAGACTTGGACTCTGAATAGGGATCTGAGATGGAGGCTTAATTCCTTTGGTACCAGGTCTCTTCGCAGAATCCTTGGCTATCGCTGGTCAGACTTTGTGTCCAACGAGCGGTTGCTGAGAGAGACTCAAACGACATTTGTTACCTGCATAGTCCGTGAGCGTCAGCTGCGGCTGTACGGACACATGGCTTGTTTTCCTGACGCTGATCCTGATCACCAGATTCTTTCAGCGAAGGAATCTCCTGAATGGAGGAGGCTAATGGGCCGACCACGTGCCTCCTGGTTGCAGCAGGTTGATCGGCATCTCAAGGAGATGGGGATGGGCCAGGCATCTGCCTGGGGGGATGGCCAGACAGAGGCCCCTGGAGTACCGGCGGAAAGTGGACGCAGCAAAGCGCTGCTCCGATGCATGCTCCCATACCTGAACTGACCTGACAAGGTGTGAGGCAGGGATGCCAGCCCAAAGGGGAGAACAGTGCTCCATCAAGCTGTGAACGAAGGCCTGATGATAGGTTGTTAAAAGTCCAGATTGGCCAAGGAAGGAACTTGGATGATTGAGGATGTCCTGTTGGCAGCTAGCTTTGGAGGCCATCTTGGAAATACAGTCTGCCTCTGAAAGGTTATGGCTGATGGTGAGGCCCAAATGTTTCAGTGACTTAACCTCTTCATGTGGTTTGTTTTGGAAGTAGATGGCAGGGTTCACCCGACGGTTCTTTCGGAGATAAAGGGTGAGTGTGTGGGATTTGTTTGGGTTGAAAACATATATTCCAAGTGTTGGACCAGGTCCAAGTTGGATCAAGGTCTGCAGAGAGGGAAGGAGCTACTGCCTGCAATCACAAGGGTGTGAGATAATTTCGTATTGAAGTAGCATTTATTTCATTTAAACACAATTTTACAAGTGAATTCATTTGATATGAGACTAATGGGACTGAAAGCAGAATTAGACAGGTCAGAGGTGAACCAGCCAGCAAATCAAGATATTCCACATTTCCAACAGGAAGTAATTAATAAAATGGGTATAAAGAGAAAGAAAATAGAGATTAAATTACCAATACATACCAGATTCCAGCAAACGCACCAGTTTTGGATACTGGATAAAGATAGTTTTTATTGTCACCAGCAAAGACATCCAATCTTCCCTCCGCTCATTCTGCACAACAACACTAAAAGAACCAGTACAAGAGATCGATGAATAATTTTGGCGAAAAGGCAATTGTTCTTGCTGGAGTACATATTAATATTGGTAATCTTGTTTTTACCTCTCCCACTGAAGGTTATGTTTTAACCACTGTCTATGTGTCTGTGAACAAGATATCTCAAAAAGTTGTGGATGGATATGGAAGAAATTTGGTGGAGAGGTTGGGTGTGTGAAACTTCTTCTTCTTCTTGCATATGGCAGCTTAGCTGCCGGGGTAGCTATCGTTTCTTGGAAATGTGACTGTGTTGCTGATGCAGTACCCCATCCACCAGTACTCACTAGTACCCACTAGTACCCCTCTACCAGACTGTCCAGGCTGGAGTTCCTCAAGGCAGCGTTCTGGGCCCTGTTCTTTTTCTGATTTTCATCAATGATCTCTCCGACTCTCTGGAAAATCCTCTTTATCTCTTTGCTGATGACTCCACCCTCTGTAGTACCATCGGTCATCCCTCAGAACGTCAAGCAGCAGCTTCTTCACTCTCTGCAGATCTGGATAAAATCACAAGCTGGTCCAACACGTGGCACATGTCTTTCAATCCTGACAAATCTCAGACTTTCACAATGTCCCTCCGAAAGGACCGTCTGGAAATGCCCCCATCGACTTTCTCAACAATCCGCTTGAAGACCTTTCATTCAAGCTTCTGGGTTTCTGCAAGATTCAAGCATCTGCCATGGTCTTTCCTGGGAAAGCCACATCTCCAAGCTGACCTCCAAAGTCAGTCAAAGAGTGGGCATCCTCCGTCGTGCAAAGTCCTTCCTCGGCCCACCTGAGCTGCTGACAAAAAACACAAAGCTTTCATCCACAACCTGATGGAGTACTGCTCTCCCCTCTGGGCTGGTGCTCCCACCTCTCACATTTCTCGGCTTCACGCTGTGGAAACCAAGGCATTTAGGATCATTGGTATCTCCCGCGATGAGGCTGAGTCTTTGGGTCTCTCACTCTCACAGCAGGCAGGACAGTGATCTGTCTTTTACCGTCTCCGCTCCCGCCTCACCATCCCGGCTCTGTCTGTGATCTGTCCCCCCACCCCCTCCATATTTCCACAGGGCACTCAAGGTCCACCAGGAAGCCCCTTCTGGTGAACCTACCAAAATCAAGAATCACCACTCACCTTCACTCCTTCATTCCTCTTTTTTCCCCACCTGTAGAACAAACCCCTCACTCTCTTCAATCCCACTCTTTCCTCTCGGTCTTCAAAACAGTTGTTCACCACCATCTCTTATCTCCCCCCCATTCAAAACCATGATCTTTTCTACTCCCGTTAATCCACCCCAAACCCACCTCTTTCAAATTCCCTGCTTTCCCTCCTGAAAGTCCCTGTCGTGTCCATCTTGTTTACCCCGTGTACCCTGGCCCATCCCTCTCTCTTCCACAAATCTCCACATGTCTCTATTCCCCACCGTTTTGTGCGTCCCTCGCTTGCCCCTCGTCTCCTGCTCCCTTTGTTATACGTTGTGTGTTCGCTCTTTTTCGAGCCTTGATATGTCTCCAAAAAAAAAAAACCCTATTTAACATGTCCAAGTACTGCAAAACTGGAGGTTCTTGGAAGTATTATGAAGGCGATTTGTGTTCTACAGTGTTCAAGCATATACGTCAATGTAAATAAAGGTTTAAAGAGGTTTGAAGATGAAAAAATAAATTAATTTTGAGTTTACTACCGTTTTACCGAGTGTGTTACACCACCCCACCGAACACGTTACGTTAGTTATTCGTGCCTGTTGTATGTCCTTTATGATGTCGTTAAAAACAGTAAGTTTCCCGTTTGGAGTGATTTCAATTTTGTTCGACTGCCAGACAGGCAAACAGAGTTAAAAAAAAAAAAAACACTCCTCTCAAAGTATGTGCGATCGGGGCGAGTTCAGAATAAAAGTACTGTAAAACGGCAAACTTGTCTTCCGATTCATGCTCCGATTCGTGTTCAAAATATAAAATTCGATTTATACAAATCGTCCTTCGATCATAAACTAACGATCATAAAAAGATAAGACAGATGGATGGGTAGACAGACATGAACCAATTCCTTAACCCAGCTTTTCGCTTCGTGTGTGTGGGGTAAATATAGCATCAAGGTGACGTGTAGTAAATTGCACAAACCACAAAATGTAGTAAAATAAAAAAATTTAAATTATCCAAGCTACCATAAAATTCCCTTACTTGTAAAAGTCTTCATAAAAACGGCCCTTGTAATCCTGCTGGATGTGGTCACGATGATCTTCGGGGAAAGCATCTGCAGCAGAAATAGCAAACCAACTTACGATGACCAAACTGAACATAATCCTCAAAGAACAGTTTTACATCATGAGGCCATACAAAAAAAACATACTTTTGTTTTTAGCATCATAGTACGTTCGGGAGAACAGAACGACGGTTGCTTCATGACAGCAGCTTTTATCCTGGAAATGAAAAGAAAACAAAACAAGACGTTAAATACAGCTTAGTTCATATTTCAAGGTTTTTGTGTCATTTTCAGCCAAGTGAGGAGTGAAAATAATTGCAAGAGTACAGGACATTGATAAGATAGCAGCATTGTGATCCACTAGACCAGCGTTTCTCAACCTTTGATGGCCCATGGCCCCCCCTACCGAGTCGCTTCACATTCGTGGTCCCCTGCCCTTCAATAAAAGATGCAGATTTCGTTTTATGAAATTTATTTACTCAGTCTTAAAAGATAAATCAAAGTAAACATTTTTCTAAGCAATACAATCAATGAGAGACTTGCTGTTGGGCTTGTCTGACGAGGCCTCTTATGTCCGGCTCCGTCTTGGACACAGCAAGGCGAATATCGTTCCCAATGTCAAGACGGTTTCTGGACTTCGTTTTAATGGTCGCAAGGTCAGAAAATCCAGATTCGCAAACATATGTTGTGGCGAATTGAATGAGCATTATGGATGCCTTCTTGCTGAGTAGTGGATACGCATCCTGAACAGACAACCAGAAGGTGGAGTGGTCTTCTTTGTTACTGAAGACCAGCTTCATTGCTTTTGAAACCTTCAACTCTGCCAGCTCCTCTGCTTCGTCTTCAGTAGGTTCAATTTTGACGTTAAACGGGTCTTTGTGCCACGGAAAATCCAACGGTGCATCGTCGAAATACGATTTGAATTCAGCGGAGAGATTGTCGAGATGTCTAGTGATGCAATCTTTGATGCCGACGGGAAGCTCAATCCTCTGCGTCTGCAGGTGCTCGTCCAAGAAAGGAAACGAGGCAGTGGACCCAGCCTTGATTCGTGCCTGCCAGACTTCCATTCTAGCAGACAGTCTGGCAAGCTTGTCTTGAACGTCACTGACTGTCACATCACGGCCTTGCAAGGACTGGTTAATTTCGTTGAGTCGGCCGAATATATCGGCCAGGTAGGCGAGCATCATGACGAACTCTTCGTTGTCGAAGTGGACATGGAGGTTGTTTTTGTTGTCTCGCAGGAAGATTTCCACCTCAACCCAGAGTTCATACAGCCGAGAGAGGCATTTCCCCCTCGATAGCCAACGGACTTTGGTGTGGAACAGAAGTCCAGCATATTCCGCTCCCATTTCGTTGGCCAGGAGTTGGAAGAGCCGATAATTTTTGGCCTTCGCATGAATGAAGTTGATCACTTTGACCGCGACGTCCATGACTTCCAGCAAACGAGGCGGAAGAGTCTGACGCAAGAGCATATCGGTGTAGCGAACAGCGGGAGGACGTCACATGGGGCCATTCATTCTTCACAAGCGTGACGAACCCTCCTCTGACGCTGACCATCGCTGGGGCACCATCAGTACAAATGTGTTTGAAATTCTGCCAACCGAGTCCATTAGCTTAAAAAAAAAAAAAAAAAAAAAAAAAAAAAAAAAAAAAGAGTCCACAATAGCTTTGATATCTGCCGCTGTCGTTGTGGTTGGTAGGATATTGCAGAACAAGAACTCTTCCTTCATCTTTCCCTTTCTCTCGTAGCGAGTGAAGGCGATCAACTGGCTCTCCAGGGCAGTGTCGGTAGACTCGTCTAATTGAAGGCTAGCCTGGAGCGTGCTTTGTTTGATTTCAGAGCAAACTTGACGGCACACATCAGCGGCCATGTCGTCAATCCGTCGTCGGATCGTGTCATTAGAGAGCGAAACTTGCTGGATCTTCTTTTTCGCCTCTGGTCCGATCATCAATTCCACCATTTTCTCTGTACATGACTTGATAAAGTCCTCAGCAATAGTGTGCGGCTTCTTGCACTTCACAATTCGGTATGCCACTTCGTAGCTGGATTGAAGAGCAGGTTTTTCTTCTGGCCGGAATCCAAATTTGGGAAGAGTCGCTTCACGGTCATATAATGATCGTTTCGCAGACAGACCGTCGATATTATCTTCCTTCCTTCCGGGATGCATCTTGTCGCGATGGTTTGAAAGTTTGGAAGGACGTAGTGACGCATTTGACATCACGACCGAGCAGTGCAGACATTGCGTGCAGTCCACGCCATCTCGACTGACATTCGTGAATCCAAACTTGACATAGCTGTCATTCCATTTTCGAACCTTCGACATCTGAGAAAAAAATTGAAAAAAACAAAATTCTAACGTTTTTGTAAACATTGGTTTACTATGAATGCTCTGTGGGCTCCGCCTTCTCTTTTAAAATCATGGTTAAACTCATTTACCCTTTTTACTTTGACACTATGACCGGAGACTCGTCACCTTAATTGTACATTACAAGCTTCTGCATTCTGAATCGCAGTTTTTCGGCGTCCGCTCATGGCCCCCCGGTCGAAGGCCGATGGCCCCCTTGGGGGGCCATGGGCCCCCGGTTGAGAAACGCTGCACTAGACCATAATATTAAAAATGATACTGGAATAACATAAAAAACCAAGTATAAAACAACAAAAAATGTCATCGCCCCCGCTGTTTTAGTAATTTTGCTGTATGGAGTTAAAGGGCGAGCCCATATTTGTCAATTAAAATGACCACCAATATACCAGTCGGCCACATTTGATCAGATCACAAAATAAAGTGAGGGCAAGTGTAGACCCTCATATACTGTGCTTGTGCCAAGTTTGAACAAAATTGGACCATGCAGGTCTGAGAAATGGTTGGGGACACATTTAAGTAACAAATAGCCATCAGTCAGCCATTTTGGATTTGATCTTGAAAAAAGTAATGACGTGCATATGTGAGCCATCGTCGTTATCTGTGTGCCAAGTTTGAACAAAATCAGTAAATACATGTCTAAGAAATGGTTGAGGACGTGTTCGACAATTTTTTTTTATTTAAACAACTAAAATGGCCGCCAGTCGGCCATGTTAGATGTTTTCAAAAAAAAAAAAAATGACGTGCATATGTATACCATCATGTGTTGTCTTTGTACCAAGTACGAATAAAATCGGTCCAAACAGTTCTGAGATATGGTTGCCGACGCACACACCGAGACCAAATTCATAAGCCTCCGTTTTGGAACAAGTCCAACGGGGACTAACAATACCGTTAATCATCACCAATATGGGAAAATTGCTTCTATGAGCGAAGAAGTTTACATAAATCAGCTCAAAATTTTAAATCATATATGTATATATATAATCAAAATATATATGCATTTATGAAATTTTCCTGACTTGGACCAACGTCGTGATGAGGTCATCATCACGATGGCGTCTTGACTGCCAACCCCGAAGGGCTTCCAGCAGTTCATGTGAGGAACAGTCAAAAGCTGTCACCAAGCAGATGAAAAGCGAAACTACAGACCTGGTTTTGCTCTTCTTCGGGCTCATCAGGGCAACATATCGCTGTTCCATCAACTTGGTGACTTAATCTGCTGTATTTATTTGTTTGTTTGTTTACTTATTTATTTATTATTGAGGTCATCATCACGACATTGGTCCAAGGCAGGAGAATTTCATAATCGAGTTATTATGTATATTTTGCGGATTTCGACCAGTGTCCCGATGCCAATTCTGACGAACCAATGTTATGGTAGACTACTGGGTGAACTTGAGGGTCAAATCGTCCGCTTGCACAATCACCAATTTAGCGACTGATCATTGAAAGAGACCGTATGCCCTCTGCCGAGAAAGACAAATAGATCTTTACTTCGGTTTTCGGCGTACAGAGAGCTCCAACAAGAATCTGTGCTCTGTCCAGATGTACGATCCTCCTGTGAGGAGGAATGGTTGTATGAAGCCTCCTGTGAGGTAATGACACCGATTTCATACAATCGTGCTTTTTAACGATGCTGGGGTTAATAGCCAAGTAAATATACCAAGTAAATCGATTATTAGCTTTCCAACCACGTAAATAATCGATTTTTAGCTTTCGAAAAAAGCATATCAATTATTAGCTTTCAAACGAGACCATTTTTAGATCCTCGTGGAGGATCTCTAAGTCTTACTCACGTTGTTGTTCTTCGTCTTCTTCTTGTGGACTTTTTTGTTTCACAGCCTACAGTTTTCATCGAAACTTCCTGAAACTTGGCACATATATGTAAAAATACCCTGCGCAGACAGTAATTATCTCCGATTTTGAAAATTCCTCCGAGAAAAAAAAGTTATGACATCAAAATATCTCCGCTAATGGAAATCGCCTAAAACATTATCTCCGAAACTCGGCAAGCATTTTGAATTCTGTTTGCGGGAATCGAACAGGGCATTAGCAGAGATGAATTACCGCACATATGATACATCACTATGACGTAATATCAATTTTTATGACGTCATTCCTATTTTTTGACATTTTTTGTTTCACAACCCAGAGTTTTCATCGGATCTTCGTGAAACTTGCCATTACATGTATATGCAGTTTTCAGAGGAAAAAAAACAAAATTAACTTTCACCCTTTAAAAACCATTTGAATAAATTATTGAAATAACAGCTGCTTTTTTGGTCATATCCTTTTCTCACCTGTGCTGCTAGTAGAGCAACTTGCTTTGTGATGCTTCAAAAGGTGGTGCATAATCAGAAATACTGTTTGATAAGGAAATATATTACTGTTTATATGAATAAAGTGAAAATGTTGAGAAAAAAAATTAATAATAAAAAGCGTTGAATATCGCAAGCATTTTCTGGATATAATCGATACGAGAAACGGGATTAAAGGAGACTCACCATTATAATAGAGTGAAGAAGAAAATTAAGGAGGAAGAGTTTTTGTTTCACTGTAAATTGACACCAGACCATCTATCCTCACCTTACTCAACTATATCATACAGTTTGCACATTGTCTTGCATCTATGTGCATGATGCGCTGCTGATTGTGTAGGGAGTACCATTATTGCTTGATTAGTGATGTAGATGCAAATTTCTCCAAAATTAGCAAAAAGGTTTTAAGTGTGATCAAAGGAAAATGTTGCCAATTAAGCTTGATTGATAATTATCAAGCAAGCTTAATTGGCAACATTTTCCTTTTATCACACTTAAAACCTTTTTGCTAATTTTGGAAAAATTTGCATCTACATCAATAATCAAGCAATAATGGAACTTATAATGGTATTAAAGTTCATTATAATTAACTTGAAAAGTTAAGTTTTAAGCAGAGAGCACAATGTATTGTTTAAACCCTTTCATGGGAAATGTATTCAAATACAACATGATGACATCTATGTGCTCGAACATGTATCAATTTTGAAATATATATATATATATATATATATATATATATATATATATATATATATATATATATATACATATATACATTTGATCAGAAGGAAAGTAATTAACTCCACTTTCCTCCATGTCTTTTCACCACTTCCACTCCCCCCAACACCCTCCTACAGGCAATCCCAAAATAAACATTTGTCACCATGCAATTTCAATATTTCCAGACAAGTAAAGGAGCATGTGAGTGGCATGAGGTTTGAAAGAGATGAGGATGTGAAAGCAGATGTTCTCAAGTGGCTGTGTACCTGAAATAAAGAAAGACCTCTATGCATCTGGCATTGACATTACCAAAACGCAATGGGACAGATGTGTAAGTGTAGTAGGGGAGTTGCATTAGAAATGTGTATTTTTAACTTCACTACTTACAAAACTTGGACTTGGGAAGAACCAATTTACCAGAAATATTTTCATGACATTTCAAGTACACTGGACTTTCCCAAGTCAGGTACAGGTGATTCATTTTGGGAAAACAAGACAACAGGTCCTGTTAATGTAGAGAATAGGATGTGCCAGGCCAAATTTATTGACAGGTTGGGACAGAGGAACCATAAAAATTATATTATGAGTAACATATTTGAGGCATTCAATTTATCACCCAGAAGAGGCCTCTAGCGGTTGAAGAAGGTCAAAGTCAAATGCTGTCACCAAGCAGATGAAAAGCGAAGCTACCAACTAGTTTCGTCCTTATTGGGCTCTTCAGGGCTACACATCACTGTTTCATCTTTTTAGTGACTATGAAGTCCACTTATGCTGCATGCACACACGCACACACAACCATTCAATCACTGTACAATTCCATCTGTAATAAAGCAAACCCTATATTGAAATAACAAAAACAAAGTATACATACAAAAAATAAAAAAAAGATTTTCAAAAGTTACCTTCCAATTTGTAAAGAGATCAGTCAAAAATCCATTCACAGCTTTCTCAAAATAGAGGTCACCTGCAGAGAGAATTCACTTCTGAACACAATTTTCAGAGAACATTCAAACAGTGTGTGGGTAATGAATGCATGGGAACTGTCAAAGAAAACGTTTAACAATTACAGGTAACAAACCTGCTCACCTCACAAATTCATGCCTGAAGGTTTATGTACAGGGGTTGGCATGGGAAGGAAATAAATTGGGGGAATTAAGGGTTTTTCCAGAGTAGATTGACCCATTTTCTAGGGTGTACTTAAAATAAAAGGTAAATTTTTTTTTTTTTAAAGAGTGAGGTTTAGATATGCTCCAATTAACGACCCCACAATCAACAAAACCAATCCCTCCCTTTTTCTCTAACGAATGAATCCTATCCTATTGTTTATTAACTTAGTGCAAAAAAACGGTCTAATAAAGAGTAATTAAACTTCATGTTAGCAGACAATGAAATCTGTCTGGGCGGATTCCCCGCCAATAGTGATGTCAGCAGGAATACTTCCTGTCAGGTCAGGTCAGGTATGGGAGCATGTGCCAGAACAGCGCGTCGCTGCGTCCACTTTCCGCCGGTACTCCAGGGGCCTCCGTCTGGCCATCCCCCAAGCAGATGCCAGGCCCATCCCCATCTCATTGAGATGATGGTCAACCTGCTGCAACCATGAGGCACGTGGTCGGCCCACTGGCCTCCTCCACTCATGAGACTCCCTCGCTGAGAGAATCTGGTGAGCAGGATCAGCGTCAGGAAAACGAGCCACATGTCCATACAGCTGCAACTGACGCTCACGGACTATGCAGGTAACAAATCTCATCCGAGTCTCTCTCAGCAACCACTCGTTGGACACAAAATCTGACCAGCGATAGCCAAGGATTCTCCGAAGACACCTGGTACCAAAGGAATTAAGTCTCCGTCTCAGATCCTTGGTTAGAGTCCAAGTCTCGCACCCATAGAGCAAGACTGGATGTACCAAGGACCTGAAGACTCGGACTTTCGTCCTCCCGCACAGGTACCGGCAGCGCCACACCCCATGATCCAGTGAATCCATGACTCCCCAGGCCTGACCCAGACGTCTATTGACCTCTGACTCGCAGCCAGCAGAGACATGAATATCACTGCCAAGGTAAGTGAATCTCTCCACGACCTCAACATCCTCACCACAAACAGACACAGACAGGACAGCAGCATCCAAGATGTCACGGAAAACCTGGATCTTAGTTTTGACCCAAGAAACCCGTAATCCCAGCGGCTCCGACTCCTCATTCAGCACCTCGAGGGCCCCCAAAAGGATGTCTAAAGTCTCCGCAAAGATGACTGCATCGTCTGCAAAATCAAGGTCCGAGATCTTGACATTCCCAAACTATGCACCGCAACTTGATCTCTCCGACATCCTCCCTAAAATCCAGTCCATACAAGTGCTGAAAAGTGTGGGGGCAAGTACACATCCCTGACGAACTCCAGTAACAACTGGAAATAAGTCAGAGATGGTACCACCACACTTCACAGCACTCTCAGTACCAGAGTAGAGTTCAGACATCAGATCGATCAGTTTTGGTGGCATCCCACGAAGACCAAGAATCCTCCAGAAGACATCCCGATTCACCGAATCGAACGCTTTACAGAGATCAACATAGGCTGCAAGCAGCCCCTGCCGAAACTCTCGTCTGTGTTCGGTGAGGACACGAAGGGCAAGGATACGGTCAATCGTTGACCTCTTTGGTGTAAAGCCTGACTGCTCTGGACGCTGGTGCTCAAGCAGATGGTGGCGAACCCTATCAAGAATTATCCGAGCAAAGACCTTGCCCGGCACTGAGAGCAGCGTCACCCCTCGGTAGTTGTTGCAGTCTTGGCGATCACCCTTCCCTTTCCAGAGAGGGACAACAAGCCCCCTCTTCCAGTCAGTTGGGATGATGCCTGTGTTCCAGGCAGAGCACAAAACTGCATGCAACGACACGAGTGCAGCATTTCCACCAGCCTTGAGAAGTTCGGCATGGATGCCACAGATCCCTGGAGCTTTGCCCCGTTTCAACTGGTTCACCGCAGCCCGTGTTTCCACAAGCGAAGGTGGACCACAGTTGATTCGAGGGTCAGCAACAGGGATTGTAACACCCTTGATGTCCAACTCGACAGCTGGGGGATCAGCCTGGTACAACCGCTCAAAGTAACCGGCCCAGCGGGCCTTCACTTCAGACTCCTCTGTCAAGAGCCTACCACTCTCTGCTGGAACTGCAGTGCTCCGAGGGATGGGCTTGGATGAATGTAATGCGCGAATTCCCCTGTAAGCGGGATGAGAATCACCTGTCCACAGGTGATGCTCTACCCCCTCACAGATTCCTCGCACATAGGCCTCCTTGTCCACCCTCAGTGCACGTACAGTTTTACGCCTCAGCTCCCTGAACAGCTCAGCTCTGCCATTCAGCCTGGCCCTGCGTCTCTGGTAAATGGTATCCAGTGTCCCTTGAGAGTCTGGAATGTGAACCTGACCTGACCTGTGCACTTCCTGTGCACAGTCTGGAATTCCATATTGCTACACGAGACAAGAACCTGTACTCAATGAAGGGTTCATTCGCCCCCTTCTTTGATGCCTAGTGCATGCGATTTGCAAATGGTCACCGAAGAGTGCGGTTATATGGCCCTCAGGGCTCCGTGAGCAAGTATGGACTTACAAAGCATACACATTATGTAGATGAATATGCAATTTATAGATGGTCACTTAAGAATGTGGCTATTTGTTGCTTGGGGCTCCCATGATCGAGCACTGGTATGTTCAGGAATTATGCACAAAACAGAAAGAAAGACAAGGTCAGGCTGACTGAGGATACCAGCAGGGGCCTAGGTCATGCTCAACGACCCCACATGGCACCAGGCAGTGCTATGGGATGCACATTTACATCGAGAGAATTGGGGTCATCGTCACACCCTCACCCCCCCCCCCCCTCTCCACCCCGCTCTGAATCCCCAGGTTACAAATTTATTTTGAAACGCCAAAAACTTTTCCCAGGCATACCCCAAGTACAACCACAAGTGCTCAACTCATTCCGTGCTGTGGTTAAGGAGTGCATCCAGGCATGTCGGTTTGATCCGTATCAATCGTCATTAGTATGAATATCTCACTTCTGGACCATTTGGATATGCTATGCTGAGAGCTAGGCCAATCGCTCCGTGTCATTCCACATTCATTCGGCTCTGCTCTACCGGTGGTATTACTACTACTCAGACCCCTAATCTCAGTTCTGAAACAATCAGACCGTAGACCCTCTCAAAAGGTCAAAAAATAATTAGCTGTTGAAAGGATATGCCGTATGCCTATGGCATATTATTTAGAGAACAACCCAATTGTTAACGAGCCGAAGGCTAAATCGACAAAGCGGTAAAAATGAAAAAAAAATCGAACAAAAGGTTATATTATTGTCAGCTATATTGTCTTTCGGTTGTATGTAGTAGCAATGGTTATATTACCAAAGGAAATGGTTATATCCCATATATTATTCAAACACATTTTTCGGGTTTTTTTTTGTATACCTTGTCGAGGTTCATGTGAGAGCCAACACACAATGCACAGCAAGGGGGGCATGAGACAAGAGGGGAGGGAGTGGGAAGGACAAAACAGTGGGGAACAGAGACATTAGATCTGTGGAAGGGAGAGGGATGGGGCAGGGAATAATATGGGGTATACAAGATGGACATTACAGGGAATTTCAGGAAGGAAAGCAGGGAATTTGAAGAAGGTGGGTTTGGGGTGGATTAACGGGGGTAGAAAAGATAGAGGATTAAGATGGGGGATGATAAGATGTGGTCGTGAACAGCTGTTTTGAAGGCCTGGAGGGAAGAATGGGATTGAACAGAGTGAGGGAGTTTATTCCAAAGGCGGGAAAAAAGAGGAATGAAAGAGTGAAGGTGAGCAGTGATTCGTGATTTTGGTAGTTTTACCAGAAGGAGGTTGTTGGCGGATCTTGAGCGCTTTGTGGAAATATGGTGGGGGAAAAAAAAAAATAATCGCAGACACAGCTTGGGGGGGCGAGACCAGAGATGAGACGGTAGAAGACAGCAACCTGCCGTTAGGGTTAAATTAATCCAAAAGACTATTGTGCAATTAAACAATAAAACAATCGGACCTTGCTTCTCTTGGTCAACAACCTGTTGATCTGCCAAATGAGTCGATTGTAATCCTGATAATGAGCGTGTTTGGACATATTAAAAAGTGGATCATCCAACACTGCTCGGGGTTCCGCATGTTAAATCCAGCCAATAACAAAGCGACTGCGTCAGCATTTTGCAGCTCCACACTCGGCTGATTAACGGACGTGGTGAAAACCCTTAAATGTGACAGTAACCTCTTTTCAAAGAGCTGCGTAAGAACCTTGAGAGAGAGTAGTTGATACTCAGGTTGAAAGATTGACTGTGTTGTGAAAATTATTTAATTCTCATAATCAAAAAGGTTAGATGTTAAAAATAATCTTTAAAAGTAACCAAGTTTTCCCAGAAGCACTTTTTTTTTGGAATACATAATCGAGGCTTGTAGAAGAGCTCATAAACTGAACGGCTGAGGATGTAACGGACAAAAACAGGACGCAAAACATGTGTGCATGGGTTGGACAAGATGGATATAGAAGGAAACTCCGAGGAGGGAAAACTGGAAAATTGGAAAGAGAAGGAATTTGGATGGAGGTTAACGAGGGTAGAAAAGATCATGGTTTTGTATTGGGGACGATCTGAGATGGGTGGTGGAACAGCTGTCTTGAAGACCTGGAGGGAAGAATGAGATTGAAGAGGATGATGAAGCTGATTCCACGGGCGAGAAAAAAAGAGGAACAGATGAGTGGAGGTGAGCAGTGATCAAGGAGAACAAACTATGAGACACCTGAGTAGATTCTGTATATTTTTGAGATTATCTTACTTTTGCAAAAAAAAAAAAAAATCCAGTTTCACTTTGCTCCAGCTCACACTTCAATGATTTGCTTATAAAATAAACAAAGATAATGTAAAATTGTTGATGTTAGTTTTTACAAATCCTTTGTTGTTGACCAATTTCAGGTTTAACTTGTGAATGGTCCATAATTATATTTATACAATCGCTTGGCAGGAGCTGAAGTACCAGGGGAGGGGGCTGTGTTGTGTATGTCAGGTACATATTAGTGATTAAAGTGTAAGGTCTTACAAGGACAGTGTGTTCACGTAAAATAGTTAATCCTCACCTGTATCAAGGACAGTGTGTAGGCTAAGTCATCCTGTTTTTGTGTACTGTTGGAAGGAGGTATTGTGTGCGGTCGTGCTTAGCTTGGTTAAGGGTGTCACGTGATATGTCCTTGCCTGAATCAGCGAGGACCAGGCAAGGGAAGGTGAAGAGACCCTCGAGAGCATCATTAAGAAGTCACCCTAGCCTATAGCACGATAAAAGTTCGCTCCCTTCCCCCCCGGCCACCTCCCTCTGGCGATTGCGCAGTCCCGAGGGCATGACCTCACCTCCGGTGCCATTTCCTGGAGCAGGACCCTGGGAGGGTGGGAGGGGCCCTCCCATTGTGCAACAATTGGCCAGTCCCACAAGCAAGAAGTGCCACTTTTGGCAAGAGCAGCAGGCCACCAACTTATTGGGCTGGCAGCGGGAAGGTGGCCTCCGAGTGGCCGCGCGAGGGGCAAGAGTAGCTGTAAGTGGAGAAGAGGGTCAATTTAGCACCCGCGGGGTCACTTTTTTCCTTTTTCGCTTGCAGACACTTCATGGTGCTGCGACATCTGCTTGGTATGGGCTTGCTCTGCTCTATGCTATTCATTTCACTGAGACACTGAGCCATTTACAAACCCATGCCTCATTAGTGTGGGAATGACTATGTGAGTTTGTATCTTAGCCCCTAGCCTTTATTGTAATACAAGGATTTTTCATTTTTCAATTATCATCCTTGATAGTCTTTCTCGCCCCCTGGATCAATCCATAAATGTCAGGTGCTAGTGTCCCTGAAGCCTTATGATAATTCACAGACCGGTGTGTGTTTGGTGCAATACTCCTACAGTTCTGGGCCGAGTACATCCAGATTTGCTACATCGGATCAGCATGACCCCAATTAGTGTAGAGGGTATTGTGTAGACGGATAAATTAGTGTAGACGGTATTGTGTAGACGGTGGCTTTTTAAAATCTTTGCTGGTGGTAGTCTTGGGGGAGGAGAAGGGGTGGAGAGGATGCAAATTATCTTTGTTGATGTGTATAGTCTAGCAAGGCCTCCAGGTGGGAGAGGGTATTACAAGTCCCCACCCTTTACAGTACAGTATTCCTGTCCCTAGGTTTTCCAGTGCAGTCGTCTTCGTCTTCTTCTTCTTCTTGCGTATGGCAGCTTTGGCTGCCGGGTAGCTATCATTTTGTTGGGGTGTGGCTGTGCCGCTGATGCTGTGCCCCTATACCAGTACACTGGTACTCATTTCGCAGCCTCGGAAGGATGACAGGCTGAATCAACACCACCTGGTGTTAATTCAATGGCGGCAGAGGCTGAAACTTAGGACCCCAAGATCCCAAGCCAGCCACCCAAGCCGCTAAGCCAACACCAGGCTTGGCTTCCAGTGCAGCAAGGCATTTTGAATTATAAGCAGTCAATATGTTTTTGCTTCATGCACATAACCTGGGTTATTGTTTTTATATTTTTGGGAGTCATTGAGGAAGCTCTCAGTTGCCTATACACCATCCAAATAAAGGTACGTGTCAAAAGATCATGTTGCATGTTTGGAACAGCATCACCCATAGGGTGGGTACTCTGCTAGTTTAAATAAATCTACATTTCGCAAGACTGTGCGTAACTGCTCGCCCATCTGCCTCCCGTGCATCGCTCGTTTCAACAATATTGGTTTTCCCCTGGGGGACGTAAATTAGGTTAAAATCGTGACAACCGCTGCGGGGTTTGCCCACATACAGAATAAGATTGCTTGCCCAGCTCGGGCATTTGATCGCCTAAAAAATGAGCTCCAAGCTCAGTCATCCCTGGAGGCAAGACGTCAGTGTATGCATTTTCCCGCCAAGCACCATTTACCGCTGCATGAAGAGGAGCTTAGATGTGACTGTATATAATTGATTCGTACAATCGTGATGAAGCAAATACAGATGTGGTCAATCACAAACTTACCAAAAATGTCGAAGTCCCACATCTCTGAGCTCATCTGGATGAAGATGTAAATAAGAGCATATGTTGAACGAAAAACTACCTGAAATGAGATGGAGAGGTATTACAAAAAAGGTCTCTACCACTGGGGTTAGCAGCTTATGTACCGCTGGCTAGATCCATCCTGCCCACAGCTCAATTTGTCCAACCACGAGACTATTTTGTTCAGCTGTGGTAACAGTTCATCAACAAAAAAATCAATACTATGTGGCGACAGAGTGTGGAGCACGTGATTCACTCGTGTTATAATGTCCTATGAATCGTCGCCAGTGCAGCATGGACTCGGCTGAGAGTGATGCTGGGATGTTTGTTGGACATTCGTTATCAGAGAATGTCACGTGTTGAAGGATTTCTGACCTGAGCAGTGTTTTTTTCCTCCAGTTAGTCAAAAAACCCAATTGTCATATTTACAATTAGTGTACATGAGCAAATAAAGAGTTCAATTTAAGGAGGCAATACGAGTCAATATATTCAAACGATGATGCATACGCCAATCATATGTATTTACAAAATAAGTAAAGCTGTTTTGATAAGCCTCATCACCCTCCTCCCAACTCCCACCCACCATCGCCACCTCAACTCCAGGTTTACACCTATTTTCACAAATGTCAACAGCTATTACACACAGACCTTCTTTACTCCTGCAAATTGTATCGGTTGGAATATATTAGTGCCCGCCCGTTGTAACTGTGATTTTTTGCAATTGTTAAATGTTAGTGTCCTCCTTTAGAGTTAACTGATGTTAAAATAGTTAATCCCTGATTGTTAACTGATGTAAGAACATCTTTGTACAAGTTTTGTTTATAACTCGGCTGTCTCGAGAACATGCCTCACCTCAACGAGCCTGATTCTTTGGATTTTCCATCTCAATCTCGTTTTTCCACCCTTCTGCTTCACCCCAAAACAGTTTGTTTAAACATTGTAGATATATACTGTGTCTGCTCTCATGTTGTAAGGCCTTTACATTGATGTATTTCTGTAGTGTTAATCGTTCGGGTTTCATGTGGATGGAGTTGGTTCTTTCCTCGCTTTCCCCCATATCTACCTTTGTCTGATTACCGCTCTCTATTTATTTTCACAGGAGACTAAATAATTCTACAGTACAAGAAACAACTCATTTAATTTGAAAACATTGTCTTCTCTTACTATCTCCATCCCCCCACCCTCAAAACTCCTTCCGTTTATTCCAAACCTCCCCAGCTACAACTTTCATTATTTCTTGACTCTCCAATGCCTTCCTTCCTCATCATTCCCCCTCCCTGCTCATAAAAAGTATTATTCAACCTTTTATATCCTGCATCTCTCTCCAATTCCTCACCACATGTTCATGGTATCTTGCTGTCGCCTTGCACACGTTAAGGTAAAAACCTTCGTTATATTGTTTCCTCAACTCTACCCTCCTCTGCCCACCACCCATGATCCCAATTTTCTCTCTCCAGTTTCCATTTCTCCCTTGCTGGGGAGTAAATTGGTCAATTTATATCAATCGAAGATGCAGGTACAGTGATAGTCTTCCTAAAAGCTTTCAGTATACCGTACTATGTTTCATCCCAACAGCGACGTGTGACTGCATTGCTGATTTAGATATCCGACATACGAAGCAGTCTTCGTGCAAATACAGACACATCCACTTGTATAAATCCCTACCTGGCTCCCTCTTGTCTCTTATGATCTCATCGCCAAACATGCCCCCCACTGCCCACCACCAAACATGCACCCAACCATGCACCACTTAACCCTTTACAACTGGTCCAACAACAACAATGGCTTACACTTCAATGGCATTAATCTCTTTCTGCAGGTTGGTGCTTTTCAATTGTTCCTGCTCGACCTTGGACTCATTTCTCAATGAACAAACTACAGTACTGTCTTTATCCCTGTATCTAATCACCTCATACCTTCACATCTCCAGCTTCCCTGCCCAACATCTCATTTTTGGTGAAACAATTCATGCAATGAGGCAAATGCCAGAAAGCCACTTGTCTTTTCACCTTGAAAACACCCCAGTGATAGGAAACATCAGTATCTCCGTAAAGCAATAAACAAAATCAACAGAACGTTGACTGGGGTACGCTAACTGCTGTGGGAAACAAGGAGAAGCTGACATTTCAAGCATTAACCCTTCGTCAGAACAAAAAAATGGCCTTTTTTGCTCACTTCTTTTTTTATATTTTGTTCAGGTGAAGATTTAATGCCTGAAATGTCAGCTTAGACTCCTTGCTTCCCACAGCGGATATGAAGTTCTTGCCCCTCTAGGTCATGTGCATTCTGCCAGAAACCCTTTTTTGTTCTTACCCTCTCCAAAAGTCTGAACTCAATGCTCATGTCTATTCTTTCATGTGGAAGTGTCTTGCTGATTCCATTGTAGCGAGCTCTTCACAACGAGATTTCAAGTCTTCTGCCAACTGCCACCGCATGGATTCCCCCAAAATTAACCACTGAGCACTCCTACCCCTTCTGAGATCTGTTTCGGTTGTGTATCTGTTGATTGACATGCCACTGACTTTCCTTTGCCCAATTTTGTCAGGTTGATCCACTACCCTATTGTTATGCTCTTTAATATGCCTAGATACATCGATCTATATATTACTAAAACTCTCATCTTGTATGTATGTATATGTATGTATGTATGTATGTATGTATGTATGTATGTTCATGAAATACAGCCAAAACGGTACACGATAGCGCAAAAATTTTAGGGCCACCTTACTCACCATTCGCTTGCGGTGTGCAGTATCAAGTTTTATTCAAATCGGGCAATGAAGAAATTCTTTAAAAAATCAATTCCCGATTCAGTCAAGTACTCTTTGGGAGAATTTGATCAATGCAAACAACCACAACGGTATAGTTCACTGGAGCTATGTTTTTTTCTTTTTCTTGAAATGATTTATTTTAAAATCTCAAACATTTAGTATAGACAAAGAACGATTTATTTTTAAGCATAAAATAAACATCGCCATTTTGATCTAATACTTCCGTGTTCATTAATCAATAAAATTGTGTTTAGAAGATTACGCACAATGATTTCTTCGACCTTTTTTTTCTCCGTTATTTTTTCACATTGACGTGCAGTATCAAGTTTCGTCAAATCGGGCAATGAAAAAATTATTTAAAAATCAATTCCCCATTCAGTCACGTACTCTTCAGGAGAATTTCATCAATGCAAACAACCTCAGCGGAATAGTTCGCTGGAGCTATCTTTTCTTCTTTTTTTTTTTTAAAATGATTTTTTTTATCAACCGCTGTCACAACGGGAACCCAACGGGTTCACGGGTTGTCTAGTAGTTAATAAAAATTCGATAAACAAACAAAAAAAACCTCACGTTTAGTGACCCACGAGAGTTTGGGCAAAAGCTAAAAGGGCTCGCACTACAAAAAAGGTGCCTGTCTCTCATTTTTTTGAAGTCTGCTTTTAGACAAGTGAATATGTTAATAAGTCTGAAAAAGGGCATTGATGGATTAATTGTGGGCTGTTTACAATGGATTAATTTTTTTCATTTTCTGAGCACGACACCCTTCTCTTCTGTTCGTTCATTCCTTCGCTCGTTGTGTCTACTTGCTGACTTGTCAATACGTCAGTTTTTCTTAATCCCCCACATCTGTCACCTCGCTTTTCCTTGAGCTTCCATTTTGAAAATTCCAGCTTCCAGGGATAAACCCTGAAAATTATTTTGGATTTTCCAAACATTGGGATGTGAATCATACTTTCAACAGCTTTAAAATTTCGCAACATAAACACAATTGAAGATGGAAAAAAGAGGAGAAAAATAAAAATATACTTTATTTTGTCTGGAATAGAGTATGCATGATCTAAATGGAGCAGCACAATAATTATACCTAGGATACACACACATGGACAGAACAAATGAGTTCTGCAACACCCTGCTTTCCATCAGGGATGCGTTTCTGAAAAATGCAACGGATATTGAAAGTACGTAAATCAAAGCAATTTTTCTCATAAAAATTAATGGAACTAGCAGGATACCTATCTCCGACGGGTTCGTAGATGTCACCTCAAATGAGCGATTTTTGGAGTGTGTTTTAGTAGAAACGGGAATACAACGTAAGTGATGATGTGGTAAATGTTTACGCCTTATAGACAATGGCGGTCCACTCAGAACTATCGAAAGTGATTAACATGTACACACACACATATATATATATATATATATATATATATATATATATATATATATATATATATATATATATATATATATATATATATATATATATATATATATATATATATATATATATATATATATATATATATATGTCGTGCATTCTTGAAAAATCAATAACAAACAGTTGCCATGGAAACAGAAACTTGGAAATTTGGAAACTTTTACCTATTAAGTGTTTTATAGGATGGAATGTTATGCAGACCAAATTTGGTGAATCCATTTTTTAAATTGCCACCTAATAAGTGTTTTACATGTTTTGGATGTCATTGACCTTGACCTTTGACTAATTTTGACCTGATTTTATAAACATATACTACACATACATACAAATAAGCTTTGCCAGTTTCAATCTGACACTGAAAAATTCCTGACGATTGGAAATAATATCACAAAAAAAAATCCCATACTATTACAATGGGGTGAAATTGTTGTCATGGACACCGTTTTATCTTCGCTACGTGGGACTTTTTCCGTTCCACGTGGGACTTTTTCCGTTTCACGTGGGACTTTTTCCGTGCCACGTGGGACTTTTTCCGTGCCACGTGGGCCTTTGTCTGTGCCACGTGGGACTTTGTCTGTGCCACGTGGGACTTTCTCTGTGCCACGTGGGACTTTCTCTGTGCCACGTGGGACGTTCTCTGTGCCACGTGGGACGTTCTCTGTGCCACGTGGGACGTTCTCTGTGCCACGTGGGACTTTTCCCTATACTACCAACCAAGATGAGCTGAACCTGAAAAAAACATACAAAGATTAATTAATTTATTCTATTTTGCACTCTCTTTGCTTGGTACTGAAGTGGTTTACAAATGAGGGACCTTTTTATTATGGCTGGAGACCCTCGTGTTACTGCAGAAGGCTGTCAAAGGTTTTAGGGGTCCAAGGGCTCGAATGGGGTATTTGAGGGTTTAAAGGGTATTTGGGGTCTTAAGGGATCTTAGGGGGTCAAAAGGGTCTTTGGGTTATCAAGGGTCTTAAGGTGTGAGGGGTATTGAAGGATTGAGGGTCTTAATGGCTTCAGGTTATAAATGGTCTTAAAGGTCTTGGGAGATTTAGGGGTCCTTGAAGGTCTTCGGGGTCCAAAGAGTTCTTAAGGGGGAAAGGGGGGATGCGTTCCTCACGTTGACACTTTGCGTATTATATTTTGCTTCTTACGATGATATTACCTTTTATGATTGATGGCTGTTATATACAAGTAAACACGCGTATAAAAAAACAAAGAAACAATTACCAAACATAAATAAAAATAAACCTCTTCTGGAAGTGGTCAAAGTTGGCAGTACCTCTTCTTCTTCTTCCTCCTCCTTCAATGAACGGCGGCATTTTTATGGTTCCCAGAATGAGGTATTAAGTGTTTAGTCTTGGTGTACGTGGTGTCCCGCCTTTTGATATAAAAAAAACCCCAAAAAACCCCCTTTGTTTTCATTAAGAGGCAAAATTTCAAGTACAACCGGGAACCATCAGCGATCTCCAATTGCAGCCCTCGAGTTATAGATGGCATGCATCGTAGTCAGAAGCAAACATAATAACCCAGCAACATCAAGGGCACTTTGCCAGCGCTGGAAATAATTGAGAATAAAATGTATGGCTTTTGAAACGATGTAAGTGCGAGATGAGGCGACGCAAGCTGGGTAGTGGTATTAATAATGTGACCACGTATTTGCGAAACGATGTTAAAAGGGGGAGATGTAAACCACGGTATAACTGTGCTTTAAAAGTGAAATATTTTCGATTCAATTTAATGCACAAACATGAACAAAAAGTTATTGTTTCTGACAAAACACATTAAATCGCTTACCCTGGTATCTTCTCCAATGTAACCACAAGTTACCTTTTCTCTTCCAACCCACAGTTCACTTGCCTGCGTTCTGGAAGGCAGAGCAAAGTCGAGTCTCATTAAAATTGATGAATTTTGTTGATCATTCCCTCAAAACCGAAAAGCAAGCGTATTCATTCTTTTCATTTTAAGTTATTCCACAAACAAAGGTATATAATTACCAACTTTGTATTTTAATTTTATCGCACCAAGTTCTGCTTCCATTGCTCTTACAGTATTGTACTTTAGACAGACGAGTTTTATTGAACATGTAAAAACACGAAAATCGATAAATAAACAATAAACAACAAATCCCTCCGTGTGCAAATTGAATACCTTTGATTAAAGCACTCACATGAACCATTTAAGGATTCCTTTCCAAAACAGCTGTCACCTAAAATAATAACCACCATAAAACATTTATTATAAAAATAACATTACATATATATATATATATATATATATATATATATATATATATATATATATATATATATATATATATATATATATATATATATGGTTTGGAAATACCAAATAGTTCAAACATAGCAGATCTCGAACAGGAACACTTTCATTAGAATCATCTAAAGAGCGAGTCATTGTATTGCCTTGTAGCACAAAGCAATAAAGCTACTGGTTTTCACCCGTATATAAATCAAATTCTTCTTGATCCATGAAGGTGATTTATATCATCAATAAGAGTACGACTTCTTTTCTATAGCATCCTCACATAAAACTTTGAAGTATTTAACATCCTTGCCAATCACCTTACGAGCTGTCCTCACTATTCTAGATATTAACTACAAGAGGTACCCACACCTTCTGTGGAAGGAATTTAGACTTTAGAAAAAGAGTGCCAGGTACTATGTATAATTCCAATTATCCGTCTACACAATACACCGCACTGAAATCACCAATATTGTAATCACCGCTGTGAGAGGTGAGGAAACACAAGGTGAGGAAAGCATGCGATTTTCCGCACCACCGAGATGAACCGTTGTTTGCTGATGCAGAGAGACACGATAGCAACAGACACGAATCGATGCTGCGTAAAATGGTCACACCCAATTGGTCAGTGCTGCGACCAATCGATGAGTGAATATTGCTGACATAGCTCCAGCCACACAACCTCTATTTATTTTCATAGGTACATAGATGACGAAAAAAAGAAAAGAAGTTAAACGGCGCTAAAGTGAATCCACCAACCTTATTCCAGCAAATTCAACCTTCTGTGTGATGTAGGCACAAGTGTTGACCTGCAAGAGATGAAAACCAGAAAGCAACTTTATTTTAAAAGGGCAAATGAACCAACTTGGAACATTTGTTGTCCCCCAGAACCACCAATTCACTCACCAGGCTCTTCTTGAGGCGCCACATGTCGCTGCGACTGATGTACTGGTCTTTAAAAGTCAGTTCTACAAGATCCAATGTTACTTCCTGAGAAACAGAGCCACAATCAAAACCAGAACGACAAAATGTGATAACAGAAGACCGCAGTAGCTGAAATAGCTCACCTTGGCATCCACAACACTCACGAAGACGTCTTGGTAAGGCCGAAGGTTGAACACTGTGGCCACAGACTGATCCACGCTGATAGTTTCTGGAAAAAGAGTGCTCGATCTTCATTTGCCAATAACGTTTCCATAAAACAATCATTTTTAAGGTTCTATTCGTGATAAACGACACTTACCCTTCTGATGATCTTCTTTTAATGATTTGACCTGGAGCAGCAGAGGGCTACAAACAGAGCAAAAGTGAGAAAACAAGTGAAAAAAGACATAGAATGTCATAGCCACCATTGTTTTCATATTTTTGCTGTACAGAGTTAAAGGGCTAGTCCATATTGATATACAATGAACGAAATAGCCGCCAGTCTAACAGCAAGCCATCTTTGATCAGATTGTAAAATAAAGTGAGGTACACGTGTATGTCATCATGTACTGTGCTTGTTCCAAGTTTGAACAAAATTGGACCATGCATGTCTGAGAAATGGTTAGGGACACATTTAAGTAACAAAATGGCCACCAATCAGCCATCTTGGATCTGATCTTGAAAAAATTATCTGATCTCTCTGCCGACGATCTCAAAGTTAAGGTGTCCCGTTTCTGTCGTTATCTGTCCCATTTTAACTGTTTATTTTCTGACCTACATGTTACTGCGTGTTCCTAGTTCGGTTTTGTTTCAAAAATCTGGCTATTTTGTGAGTTTTCGTCGACCTTGTCTTACCGGGTGCTTGAGGCCTACCCATCCTTCCCCTCGGTGTACGATCGTGTTTATTTGTATTTTCTCCCCATTACCCTCAATTTTTATCTTCCCCACTTTCCCAACATCCCCCATCCCTCCCAACTAAACACTATTTCATGTCTTAAATCCCCCCAAAAAACAAACAACCTTTCTCCTTGCACATTCACGAGTCTCGATCCTTCTTCTTCTTCCTCCTCTTCTTCTTCTTCTTCTTCCTCCTGCCGGCACACCATCTTTATTCTGCTGAGCTGACCCTCTTTCGCCATTACCTTCATGATTTCTTCCGATCTACAATCTTCCATTCCCGAATCTTACATCAAAATAAATAAAAAAAATACATACATCTTCAAAAATACATCAAAAAATAATAATCTTCCTTGTATCATTTCGATCTCTGCACCTCCTATAACCACATCTCTCTCTCTACTCTTCCTGGAACTTTTCATGGACTCAGCAGCTTCAGACTGCGTTTACTGTTCCAAATTCACCACACACTTTTACGATTTTACTTCAACCTTCTCTTTTCCAAATGTTACGCAATCCTTATTTAACACCTCCCAGAGCCAAGTGCTTCTCCTGTAACCACGTGATCTGTTTAGACCTCCTGCGTTTACCGATCCAATTTCACCATTCACCTCACGATTTTTTCTACAACACTTCCATGACCTAATCTGATGAAAAGTCTCTCAAACAGTAATAATAATAATAATAATAATAATAATAATAATAAAAACGATCTCTTATCATCTTCATCTTCCTCTCTCACACGTGTGGTACTGTTTATTGTATCATAATGCACTACTCTTCTACTATTTAAACAGACTGCTCTCAATTCGACCTCTCCTTCATACCTTGCCGAAAAAATCCAACTGTTACAGCGTTTCTTCTTGACATTCTCTGAATTCGCCTTTATTGCATCCATGAAGAAACGTGTTTAATCGCATCTCTGACCTAAAACTTAAAAAAAACTCCAGTTTGCGATGAGTGCTCACTTTCCATCAACCATTCTTTTTTTCCCAATTTCAGTGCCAACTCACCCCTCTCACCCTTCACTCTCAAGCAACCATCACACTCTTCTCCCTCCAAGCCTCTCTCTCACCTCCCTCAAAAAATCCCCCCTCACATTTCTTCCTCAACTCTCCCCACTCACCCCCTCAAAGTCCCCCCCCCACTCCCATCCACAAAGCTGCTTCCTTCCACTGCCCTCACCTCCATCTCTTCACTCCACCTCCTCAAATCCTCAACTGCCTTCTGTCCCCTCTCTTGTCCCCCCTCTCCCCCAGCACCACAGAGCCTTTTCTCCTCATCCGGCCCCCTCCCCGAGCTATTCTGCAATCCCCCACACTATTTCAACAACCCTCTTTCCCTCACCCCCTCGTCCTACCCTCCCCCTCCCCTCCCACCTCTGCACCCAAAGCCTCCTCCCTCCCTCTTCATTAACAGTGTGGACCTCAAATATCCGGGGCCTTTGCTCAAACCTTTCAGATCTTTCCATACAGGTTGCCACTGACAAACCAGACATAACCTGCCCAACAGAAACTTTCCTCCCCCAAGACGTGTCTGACTCCCAAGTGTCTCTCCCTGGTTACTCCCTCCTACGGTATGACAGACCTGAGCATCGTCCTGGTGAAGGAGTTGCTCTCTCATCAAAGGCTCAATTCCTCACTCTCCATGTACTGCCCTCGCTCCCCAACACGCCCAGGAATACTTCTGGCTACGGCTTCCCCTCCACTCCCACCTTA
This sequence comes from Eptatretus burgeri, assembly GCF_056783735.1. Lineage (NCBI taxonomy): Eukaryota > Metazoa > Chordata > Myxini > Myxiniformes > Myxinidae > Eptatretus > Eptatretus burgeri. Next base: position 61,787,808 of record NC_140976.1, on the reverse strand, counting down.
TGGTTATACGTGTACTGTACCATCCACCTAACAGTGATGACTCAATCTACACCTCACTGTCCGAAAACATGGACCAACTTCTATCTTCTCATGCAAACTCTCTCTTCCTCATATGTGGCGACTTCAATTGTCATCATGCCAGTTGGCTAGGTGTGGGTACCTCTCTCACTTGTCATGGCACTTCAGCAAAAGTTTTCTGTGACTCATTGGGATTGACTCAATCGGTCAAGTTCCCGACCCGGATCTCAACCAATGGTACTCCATCTCTTCTGGATCTGATTTTGACAAATTTCCCTGATAATATCTGCTGCACTTCCTCCGCTCCAATCGGTTCTTCTGACCACGTCCTTGTCAAAGTGGACATCTCTCTGGCTGTTATCAGAGAACCACCTCACCACCGTCGAGTCTGGCATTTCACTCAAGCCAACTGGCAGGGTCTCCAAGCAGCCATCAAACTTATAGACTGGTCTCCTATCACTACTTTTTCCAACATGAACTCATCCTGGGATTTCTTTCAAAGAAACTTGCTCTCCCTCATGCACAGATTTATCCCTTCAGTTGTCCTACCCTTCCTCCCGCCCTTGGTTTACTGAAGCTTGTGGCGAGGCAGTTCTCCTGAAACAACTTGCCTTTGCCTCATGGAAAGCAAACCCAACTGAGGGTAATCTCAGTTCCTTCCATGAAGCTCGGAACAGGTGTGTATCTACCCTCAGGAGAGCCAAAAAACAACATCTTTCTCAGCTCAAGTCTGAACTTTCAAACCTCTCTCCCTCCTCAAAATCCTGGTGGAGTCTAATCAAATCTGTATCTGGTGTATGTTCCCCCTCCACCCCCTCCCTTACCTCAACTGGCTGCACTGCTGATACCGCACGTGAAAAGACTGAATGCTTAAACTCGGTATTTGCATCAAAATCTTGCGTCCAACACCCATCGCTTTCTCTACCCAACTTACCCAGTTGCACCCAACTGTCCATGGACTCTGTGTCCTTTTCTCCTGACAAGGTGCAGAGTTTGCTGTCAAACCTCGACTCAGATTCTGCAACCAGTCCAGACAGCATCAGCCCACGTGTCCTAAAAACCTGCTCCTCTGCTCTTGCTCACCCTCTCTCTGTTCTATTCACCCTCTCCAATTTCAGATCCAAGATGGCTGTACTACCCTGCATAAAAGGTGCAAAAACAGATCCCTGCAACGACAGACCAATCAGCCTTCTGCCAATGATCAGCAAGGTTATGGAATCCATCATCGCTTCAGACATTAAATCCTTGCTCTTCTCCAATGGCTTGATTTCCGATCATCAATTTGGTTTCAGACCAGGTCACTCTTCCCTGGATATGCTGCTTCTGCTCTCCCAACAATGGATGGAGGTCCTCAATGCCGGACATGAAATCAGAGCCATATCCCGAGACATATCGTGTACTTTTGACACGGTCAAGCACCCTGCCCTGATCACCAAACTCTCTTCCTATGGTATCAAATGCCATCTCCACTCATGGCTCGCAGACTTCCTCTCCTGTCGCAGTCAACGTGTGGCCCGAAATGGAGTTCTTTCATCCCCTCTTCCTGTCCAGGCTGGAGTTCCTCAAGGTAGCGTTCTGGGCCCTGCTCTTTTTCTGGTTTTCATCAATGATCTCTCCGACTCTTTGGAAAATCCTGTTTATCTCTTTGCTGATGACTCCACCCTCTGCCATACCATCTGTCATCCCTCAGACCGGCATGCAGCAGCTTCTTCGCTCACTGCAGATCTGGGTAAAATCACAAACTGGTCCAACACGTGGAACATGTCTTTCAATCCGGACAAATCTCACACTCTCACTATGTCTCTCCGAAAGGCCGTTTAGAACCCCCCCCCCCCCATCCACTTTAACAACAATCCTCTGGAAGAAGTCCTTTCTTTCAAGTTTCTGGGTCTCACTATCTGCCATGACCTTTCCTGGGAAAGACACATTTCAAACCTGACCTCCAAATACCAGTCACCGTCTGGGAATCCTCCGTCATGCAAAATCCTTCCTCGGCCCACCTGAGCTCCTGGCCACTTACAAATCTTTCGTCCGCAGCCTGATGGAGTACTGCTCTCCCCTCTGGGCTGGTGCTTCTGCCTCCAACCTTTCTCGGCTTCACGCTGTGGAAACCAAGGCATTTCGGATCATTGGCATCTCCTGCGATGAGGTCGAGTCTTTAGGCCTCTCACTCTCTCACCGCAGGCTGGTCGGTGGTCTTTCTGTCTTCTACCGTCCCCTCTCCAGCCTCGCCCCACCCCCCGCCCTCTCTGCGATTTGTCCCCACCATATTTCCACAGGGTGCTCAAGGTCCGCCAACAACCCCCTTCTGGTAAAACTACCAAAATCACGAATCACTGCTCACCTTCACTCTTTCATTTCTCTTTTTTCTCACCTTTGGAATAAACTTTCTCACTCTATTCAATCCTATTCTTCCCTCCAGGCCTTCAAAACGGCTGTTTACCACCATCTCTTATCATCCCCCATCCAAATCATCGATCTTTTCTACCCCCGATAATCCACCCAAGCCCACCTCCTTCAAATTCCCTGCTTTCTTTCCTGAAAGTCCATGTAATGTCCATCTTGTATACTCCATGTTCCTCATCCCATCCCTCTCCCTTCCACAGATCTCCTCATGTCTCCGTTCCCCAATGTTTTGTCCTTTCCACTCCCGGCCCTCTTGTCTCATGCCCCCCTTGCTGTGCATTGTGTGTTAGCTCTCATATGAGCCTCGACAAGGTATACAAAAAAAACAACACTTTACCCCATGCAGAATTTGGAAACAAGGACATGGATAGGGTCGACAAGTGGCAAACTTGATTGGTAGAGATGATGTAAAATGCCGTAATATTTTGTCCAAGTTCTGCTGAAAGGGTTTTGAAAGTGCTGAAAAGGTGATTTTTGTTTTACTCTTCAAGTATATAATTCAATTGAAACAAAACAAAGATTTTCAAGGTTATCAAAAAAAATTTTTCCCAGAAATTTACCACTGTTGCTGCAGTGTCTCTCTACCACTCCATTTAACACGTTACATTAGTTATTCGTGCCTGTTGTTTGTGTCCTTTACGACACGCTTAAAAACAGCAAATTTCCGGTTTGGAATGATTTTCAATTGTGTTTGACTGCCAGACAGACAGAGTAAAATAATTATCTCGCTCCTCTGCGCACGTGCGATCGGGACAATTTCAGAGACCAAGTACTGTTAAAACTGCAGGTTCGATTTCAGATTCACGTTCCGATTTGCGTTGAAAATATAACATCCAATTCAAATTAAGTCGTTCCTCGATTATAAACCGATATTTGTCGACAGATAGACAGATAAAGTAAAGCAATCGGTCAACGTCGCTTTTCGCTTCGTGTGCACGGGGAAGTAACGCTCTGGCGTCACATGGCCATGGAAAAAAAAAACACAAATGATGTGAAATAAATTCCTCACATTACTCCAGACTGAAGCTCGTTCCACCTGATGAGCATTGCCAACTAGGAACGGTGGACCTCGAAAAGCACAACTTGGACAAAATCTCGAGCTGTCATCCTCACCTGTATTCATTATCCGTATGAGCAATTTCAAGGATGTCTCCGATCTTGACAGATGGAAAGGCTTTTGGATTAACCACCAGCTCCTCATCTATCAATGGATGCAAACATTTCTTCCAAGTGAGCAAGTTCTTTATGCAGAGAAAGAACAGCATTTTATTAAATAAACTCAACACGAAACACCAACATCCACCTCACCGCCAACCACTGATGATGGGACTCTTACCACTGCCCTGGAAACCTTTCTTGGTGACCCACAGCTTGTACAGTTTGTTCGTCTTCATCTCTCTGTTGAATAAGTTATTAAATAATCAAATGTTTTGTCGGCTCAATAGCAAAGGTTATTCAGTATGGATTGGATTATAATCTGACACAAAGCTCGAGAAACACAGGAGAATAAATGAAAAACTTTACAGGTGAGGGGGTGCGCTATTAGACGATGAAGCGGTCTTGTCTGTGAAGGACTGTGTCAGTCTGCACTAACAGAACCACATAAACAATGGATTTTATGAACAAAAAGCTGAGAAGAGTGAATTTATCGCCACGTGGAACGACGTGCAGTCGATGTTTCAAGAGTTCGCCCTTCATCAGTGCAAAAGAAGCGAAAGGATATTCCATGCTCTGATGTTTTTTCCCCTGATGTTTTTCGGATGTTTTGGACATTCCAGCCTGTGGATGTTGGTTGCATCACTTTGGGAAGTACGGCTGTGCCTCCTCTGTTATCAGTCAGCTGGTGCTCATTTTTCCAACCAAGGAAGGATGACACACTGAGTCAACCCACCATGAGGCGTGATGCGGGAGGGGGGGACGTGAGGCGTGGTGCGGGAGAAGGGATGCGAGGAGTGGTGCGGGAGGGGGGATGTGAGGCGTGGTGCAGGGGGGGACGTGAGGAGTGGTGCGGGAGGGGGAGGGGGATGTGAGGCGTGGTGCGGGGGATGTGAGGAGTGGTGCGGGAGGGGGATGCGAGGCATGGTGTGGGAGGGGGGATGTGAGGTGTGGTGCGGGAGAAGAGATGCGAGGCGTGGTGTGGGAGGAGGAACGTGAGGAGTGGTGCGGGAGAAGGGATGCGAGGAGTGGTGCGGGAGGGGGATGTGAGGAGTGGTGCAGGAGAAGGGATGTGAGGCGTGGTGTGGGAGAAGGGATGTGAGGCGTGGTGTGGGAGGGGGAACGTGAGGCGTGGTGCGGGAGGGGGACGTGAGGAGTGGTGCGGGAGGGGAGATGTGAGGAGTGGTGCGGGAGGGGAGATGTGAGGAGTGGTGCGGGAGGGGGAATGTGAGGCGTGGTGGGGGAGGGGGAATGTGAGGAGTGGTGCGGGAGGGGAATGTGAGGAGTGGTGCGGGAGGGGGAATGCGAGGGGTGGTGCGGGAGGGGGAATGCGAGGCGTGGTGCGGGAGGGGGATGTGAGGTGTGGTGCGGGAGAAGAGATGCGAGGCGTGGTGTGGGAGGAGGGATGTGAGGCGTGGTGCGGGAGGGGGAACGTGAGGCGTGGTGTGGGAGGGGGAACGTGAGGCGTGGTGCGGGAGGGGGATGTGAGGAGTGGTGCGGGAGGGGAGATGTGAGGAGTGGTGCGGGAGGGGAGATGTGAGGAGTGGTGCGGGAGGGGAATGTGAGGCGTGGTGGGGGAGGGGAATGTGAGGAGTGGTGCGGGAGGGGGAATGTGAGGCGTGGTGCGGGAGGGGGAACGTGAGGCGTGGTGCGGGAGGGGGACGTGAGGAGTGGTGCGGGAGGGGAGATGTGAGGAGTGGTGCGGGAGGGGAGATGTGAGGAGTGGTGCGCGAGGGGGAATGTGAGGCGTGGTGGGGGAGGGGGAATGTGAGGAGTGGTGCGGGAGGGGGAATGCGAGGAGTGGTGCGGGAGGGGGAATGCGAGGAGTGGTGCGGGAGGGGGGATGTGAGGCGTGGTGGGGGAGGAGGATAACTGCTCGGATTTGAACTCGGGACCCTCGGATCCAAAGCCCTTCACCCTCACCATTAAGCCAACAGGAGGCACGAAACAGAAGGGAGATGTATCAAATGCTGGAACCAGTGTAACAAGTAATGGATCTTGGGACCATTACAGTATTGTACACACAAGAATGTTCACCTTCACAGGCAAGTTACTGAAACCGCAGACAAGGCCGAGACAAGTAGGGAAATGATAAAAACAAGATTTCAGACACTTTACAAGAGATCGACTTCCCTTTTTATTGAAGTCCATTGTGATTCCTGGACCGGAACATGGTTACCTGTCACGTGGTCCTGCATTCGCTTGCGATGCAGAAATAAACTGGAAAAGGGTTCACAGAACATCAACTCACATTGGGCCATTTAAAACGATCCAACATATCAACACAGGATTAAGAGTTTGGACATGAACGATTGAGGTTTTTGACATTTTAAATAACTACGACAGGATCTCTCAAGATACCAACCAGAGGAAGAAGGAGAGGAGGAGGAAGGAGAGGAGGAAGAAGGAGAGGAGGAAGAAGGAGAGGAGGAAGAAGGAGAGGAGGAAGAAGGAGAGGAGGAGGAAGGAGAGGAGGAAGAAGGATAAGGAGAGGAGGAAGAAGGAGAGGAGGAAGAAGGAGAGGAGGAAGAAGGAGAGGAGGAAGGAGAGGAGGAAGAAGGAGAGGAGGAGGAAGGAGAGGAGGAAGAAGGAGAGGAGGAAGAAGGAGAGGAGGAAGAAGGAGAGGAGGAAGAAGGAGAGGAGGAAGAAGGATAAGAAGGAGAGGAGGAAGAAGGAGAGGAGGAAGAAGGAGAGGAGGAAGAAGGAGAGGAGGAAGAAGGAGAGGAGGAAGAAGGATAAGAAGGAGAGGAGGAAGAAGGAGAGGAGGAAGAAGGAGAGGAGGAAGAAGGAGAGGAGGAAGAAGGAGAGGAGGAAGAAGGAGAGGAGGAAGAAGGAGAGGAGGAAGAAGAATAAGAAGAAGAAGGAGAGGAAGAAGAATAAGAAGGAGAGGAAGAAGAAGGAGAGGAGGAAGAAGAATAAGAAGAGGAGGAGGAAGGAGAGGAAGAATATGAAGAGGAATAAGATGAAGAATTTAAGCATCAGAAAAATATTCTTTCGCCAAAACATCATCAGTGATTGGAACGGTCTTCCACAACACGTCGTGAGGTTCCCACAGCGAATTGCCTTCAATGCCCTTTTGAGATAATCACTGGAAATGCAGCCGTACCGCACATTCCCGATGAAAAGTATAAATTTTGCAAAGAATTGAAGAATGTACAGTTTACACGATTAACCATCCTCTGGGTACGGCGGATACATTCCTGTAAAGCGGTGGTGGTGCAAGCACATACAAGCACATACAAGCACATACAAACACGTACGTACGTACGTACACACCTTTCCCGTAAAAACCTTCGTTTATTTACCTCAGTCAGGCAATTTCAAAACCTCAGCACGTGACCGATTGACTTTGTGCTCAAAACGAATTATTAAAATGTTATATCTGACGATAATCACCTGACTTCATGGAAAATAAATGTATCCAGGATGTAATGTTTCAAAATAAAAAATAAAAAAACTAAATGTATTTCTTTATAAGGCTGGAGCCCCATTTAGCTGCCAGTGATATGGCTATGTACACCTCAATCGTGTTCGTCCGATAATAATGTATTTCCTCCTTCGATTCACTTCACTTCGGTTCAACAATGCATCCTCAAAACATCTTACGCTGTTTATGTTCGATTTAAAACTCACAACACCAATCATTCAACACACGAACATTATATTATGCAAGCAATCAATTACACAGAAATATCTGAGCAAACTGGAATCCCCAGCTGCACGATGCAACCAGGAAGGCAAACATACACCGCTCGGAAGTCGACATGGTGAGTCCTCCCTCCCGCACCACACCCAATATAAATATCAAAACGAAATCATTTTTTTTTCTTCTTCTTCTTCCTCCTTATTCTGCTCTTCTTCTTCCTTCTTCTTCCTCTTCTTCTTCTTCTTCCTTTCCTTGGACCGGAAATGGGAGTACGAGGTCAACGTTCGCGGCCTTTGCGAAGGTGTCGATTCCTTTTGTAACAATCAACACCAATTCTTGTCGTCCAAAAAGTTCGGCGACATCAGCCGGAGACGCGAACAAGGATCGTCCGTCTTCGCTGCCAACGACAGTTTGCGTGTAAAACACCGGAAGAAAGGAACCCGTCGACCTCAGTCGGCCCCACCGTCCGAGCCCAGTCGGCCCCACCGTCCGAGCCCAGTAGGCCCCACCGTCCGAGCCCAGTCGGCCCCACCGTCCGAAATGGCCCCCAGCGTGAGGCAGGAGCTGCAGGCTCTGGCCGGTTCGAGCGGCTCGCACAAAGACCTGGTTTGCCGGTATCGACAACTCCTGGAGAAGGCGATGGAAGCGGCGGGATCGGCTCAGCAGCCGGACGCACTGAAGGCCTTCGTGGAGGCCATGGCCAACGAGAACGTGAGTCTGGTGATCTCCAGGCAGCTCCTCAGCGACTTCTGCTCGCAGCTCCCGCGCTTGCCCGACCCCGTGGCCAAGGAAGTGGCCCATTTCACGTTGGAGCGAGTGCAACCGAGGGTCATCAGCTTCGAGGAGCAAGTGGCAAGCATCCGTCAACACCTGGCCTCCATTTACGAGAGGGAGGAGGACTGGCGGAACGCGGCTCAGGTGTTGGTGGGAATCCCCTTGGAGACGGGCCAGAAGCAGTACGGCGTGGACTACAAGCTCGAGACGTACCTGAAGATCGCCCGCCTTTACCTGGAGGACGATGACCCGGTGCAAGCGGAGGCTTTCATCAACCGAGCCTCGTTGCTGCAGAACGAATCGACCAACGAGCAGCTGCAGATACACTACAAGGTGTGCTACGCGCGCGTCCTCGACTACCGGCGTAAGTTCATCGAGGCGGCGCAGAGGTACAACGAGCTGTCGTACAAGAGCATCGTGGCGGAGAAAGAGCGGATGGAGGCGCTCAAGCACGCCCTGCACTGCACCATCCTGGCATCGGCCGGGCAGCAGCGCTCCCGGATGCTCGCCACTCTCTTCAAGGACGAGAGGTGCCAGCAGTTGGCGGCGCACGGAATCCTGGAGAAGATGTACCTGGACAGGATCATCCGCGGTGACCAGCTGCAGGAGTTCGCCGCGTCGCTCGCGCCGCACCAGAAGGCCACCACCGCCGACGGCTCCAGCATCCTGGACCGCGCCGTCATCGAGCACAATCTGCTGTCGGCGAGCAAGCTCTACGACAACATAACCTTCCAGGAGCTGGGGGCGTTGCTCGAAATCCCCCCGTCGAAGGCCGAAAAAATAGCGTCTCAGATGATCACCGAGGGACGCATGACCGGCGTGATCGATCAGATCGACGGCATCGTGCACTTTGAGACGCGAGACGCCTTGCCGTCGTGGGACAAACAAATCCAGTCTCTTTGCTTCCAGGTGAACTCCTTGCTGGAGAAGATCTCCCAACACGCCCCCGAGTGGACAACCCGTGCCATGGAGACTCAGATGTCCCAATGAGCACTCGCCGAGTCGGTTCAATAAGTGGCCGGAGATCCGATTGACGTATCCAAGATGATGCAGCACCAGAAAACGGCGCTTCGGCTTCAATAATGTCCGTCGTGGCACGACGTTGCTGATACGCGTAAACACAAGTTACATATTTTGCTTGCGCTTCAATAATACTGTTGTGACGATCTTTGTTTCCTTTCCTTTATTTTTTGGCAAAAACATTCATTACTTCAAAATAAAATAAACAATTCTGAATATTTGGTTTATAATTCCTTCTTCGCACGCATTGCAAGGTCGGCAGGAGTTGTATCATTCCAGTCCTGATTCAACCCGGGTCTCCTTTCTTTGTGACGCGTAATGCTCGAACGGTCGGAGTTGGGCTCCTGCGTTTGAAAGGTGGAAACGATATCATGACGACGGCACACAGTGGAGCGCATATCTCTGCCAGGATGAAGAGTTTATGTTTTATGTCCCACTGATGGGCTGGATCTGGATCCGGACCAGAAACAAAATCTCATCATCGTCCAACTCGTTTTGGCATGGCTCGTCCAACATTTTGAAATATCATGCTGTGCGTCGTTTTTGGCCCCATCTCTCAACGGTGAAGATAAACTTCAAAAAATATATATATTTCTCGTAGCGGGATTCGGATCTTAAACAAAATCAAATCGCTTCTTCCTCGTCACACACCCAACCTGTCCACCAAGTTTCGTCCGAATTGGTCCGTACATTTTTGAGATATCCTGTTCACAGACAAACAGGCATCAGGCAATAACTGCGAACACAAAACGTTTTTGCTTGAAATGAAAGTGGCTTATTTATTTATTTTTTGAAATAAATAAATGGGTTCTGAGCTCGCCCGTCAATCGTGTCTTATTTGAAACGACTGCTCTGCAGACAGGAAAGTTTGATTTGTATTGAACTCCTTTCTGAGCTGGCATTGTACTGCAAATTAAAAAAATCCAGCTCCACAAAGAATCATCATTATATTATGGTATCGCTATAAGAATTTAAGTTGGTTATTGGTTCACGAAAAAATATTTTCACAAAAAAAATAAGTGACCACTATATTCGTTATTGTTGTTTGTCTGTCTGTCTGTCCGTCCCGAGCATAGCTCCGTGGGTTTTGATCCGATCCTGATAAAATTTTGGTGGGAGGTTTATATCATTATCTAGTTGTGTTTTCCTGAAAAGGGGCGTGGTGCGCCCATTATGGGCAAAGTCACGCCCAAAAAACGTGTTTTCAGTGGGTAGCCGATTTCAATTTGCATCTTCTCCGAGGGGGTTTGTCGAATCTGACAGGGGTTTCGGTATTTTGTTCGCCCAATGGCACCTGCATAGCCCCACGGAGCTCGATTTTTTTTTTCTTCATTTTCATCCCAAGGTCAAAGCCACAAGGTCACGAACTTAGAAAATTGCGAATTGTGTTTTTAGGGGGTATCCAATTTCAATTTGCATCATTTTCTCCTCGGGGGTTTGTCGAATCTGGCAGGGGTTTTCGGTATTTGGTTCGCCCATTGGCACCTGCATAGCCCCACAGAGCTCGATTTTTTTAAATTTTTTTCATTTTTTTCATTTTCGTCCCAAGGTCAAGGTCACGAACTTAGAAAATTTCGAATTTTGACATAAACATCGTATGACCGCCCAAACTTTGAGAGCTGGGATGACAATATTTTTTATGCATAATCTTGAGGTCATTCCCCACCTAAAGTCTCAAACACCTTGTCCGTGGCGCCCCCTTCAAGTTTGTTTTTACGCTGATTTCATCAAAGTCTGGATAATCCGAGGAGTGCGAAATGCCATATAGCCTATATGACGTTATATTGTTCCAGAGGAAGTTTTGCACCAAAGGTCATAATCCTTGACCTTTTGACCTTTAAAGTTCACAAAGGTCAAATTTTCAAAGTTGTGGGAATCGAACCGTGTTTTCGACCTTCGACGAACTAACTCCATTAAGCTATAGCACGTATCCTGTTTCCTTATTTTAATGTCCACAACATTGTTTTGTGACCTTTAAAGGTTATGCAAAGGTCAAATTTTTAAAGTTGTTGAACGAAACCGGGTTTTTGACATTTTGCAGCTAATAACCGTCACTCGTACCACATCATGTTGATCATTTTTATAACTTGGTCAAACATCATCACATTGTCTCATCCTTGACTTCTGAAACGATCTGCATTGTCAAATACCGCTCATGAACCATCGTCATCTTCAGACTTGTCCTACTTGCACTTATTTTTAGAAATCAGTCGTGTAATTCATTCACCTTTGAGCTGGCTAACCTGGGTTTGAATCACGACACAGCGATAAACTGCCATCCTGGTGTTGCGCAGGTTGGGGAAGGCATCGGTGTGTGTGTGTGTGTGTGTGTGTGTGTGTGTGTGTGTGTGTGTGTGTGTGTGTGTGTGTGTGTGTGTGTGTGTGTGTGTGTGTGTGTGTGTGTGTGTGTGTGTGTGTGTGTGTGTGTGTGTGTGTGTGTGTGCGCGCGCCAACCCTCGGATGGACGTGAAACTGGGTGTCCTGTCTGCTACCATTAGTTGGTGGACATTAACGATCCCAAGGTGTCCACCGTGAAGAGGTGAGATTTCGTAGGCACCCTGAACAAATTCCAAATTCCTGCTCTAACCTACAGGGGGCACTGCTACGCCCCTGCAAGACCTGATGCTAATGTGCAGCTCCACATTATGCATGCAAATGACGACTGTGTAATTTGACTGCAGTCGGAAGCTCGCTTCCTTATCCCATGGAGTCCGATTAACTGATCAAGGATGATCGTTTTTATCTTTGAAATAAAATGATGTTCGAACATGCCTGGTGTTGGCTAAATAGGGTGGGGAGCTTGGGATCCTAGAATCCTGAGTTCAAATCCAACCCGGATGTTGAATTAATACCAGGTGGGGTTGACTGCCTGTCATCCTTCCGAAGTCGGCAAAGTGAGTGCCAGCTTGCTGGTATCCTGTGTCGGAGTGGCGACCCGTCCAGGATTGTGTCCCATAGCCAAGGAGACTGTTTCGGCAGCACCGAAGCTCTGCACAGAGTATGGTCCCAATGGATGGATGGATGGATGTTCGAATCTTGAAATCACCACATGGAGGATTACTAAGTTAATCGTTCGTAACAACCACCCAATGAGACCAAACGTTTATATGCAAGGATTTGGTTTCCGTGAGTTCATATTTGGTGAAACATTGGATCGTAAGTGGATTGGTAGCAAGCATTTGTTGGATTGTGGTTAACCATCGATGTGCTTCACCGGCCGTTTCATTTGTATCGTACTGAACACTACATTATCATCCGTGTTCATGTTCAAGTATACAGGGTGATGAACACACAGAGCAAGTTACCTTTATCTTTGTTCTTATAATTTACGATCGAATAATACGACACCGTTGTATCAACCCCTTCATTGGAACAAAATAGTGGGGGGAGGGGGCTTGCCTGCCCTGACGAAGGGTTAACGTCTGAAACGTCACCGACCTACTTCATGGCCATTGGCGTACTTTGATCGAACTTCTGTCAATAAACAGCGAGTTTTCAAATTGCCAGCAATCGGAAAATTCTGCGCTGCGTACGGTCATGTTCTCCAACCAAGTCGTCAATTTGCACTTGCAATCCCTTTCCCTCGTTTTATTTTCTTCACGTGTGCCCTTGACCCACATATTTACAAAAATGAAATCGCTAGTTAGCTCGTTGGAGTGAATTCGGTTGGCTCTCGTTTGTTTGTAACGTGAAAGCGCCGAGCAGTCACTGGTGTGGAATGTGTGTTGTATTCTTGTATTTGGGTGAAACGTACGTTTTCCTATTGGGGTAAAACTCTGGACAGGTGAAAAATGAGATAAAAATTGTTTTCTCCAACATCTGCCTTTTCTATGTTTGATATTTATTCAGTATTTCATTATTTTTTTTTTTAAATAAAATCTATTTACACACCAGGTTGGCAGGATGACCCACAGGTACGCACACTCGCCTTCGCTGTCCAGCTACAAACTGTCATCCCGGTGTTTCATCAATGTGTGTGCCGTCTCTCGGATGGACGTTAACCTGGGACTCCCATCTGCCGACATTCATTGGTGGGCGTTAAAGATCCCAGGGTGTCCTTCGTGAAGAGTGGGCAAGCTATCGCAGGCACCATGACCAAATCCAAATTCCTGCCAGAACTACTGCTGTGAAGGCAATGACAAACCACCTAATATAACCCATGCCAAGAAACTGCTTTGACAGCAACGATGCTCTGTGAAAGAGTATGGTACATTGGAATGAGAATCGGAATTTTAACACAAATTTACTGTTGTGTACAACAAACCTGCTCACCTCCACTCATTCGTCCCTCTTTTTCCCCACCTGTGGAACCAACTTCCTCAGTCCCTTCAACCTCATATTTCCCTTCAGGTATTCAAGACAGCTGTTCACCATCATCTCCCATCCACAACCCTGATCTTTTCTACCCCATTAACCCTCCCAACCTTTTTTCTCGGTTTCCAGTCCTTCCTTCGACTTCTGTGATTGAGAGTTTGGGGCTGTATTCGTCTTGTTCACCCCATGTTAAAGAAATGTATTTATATAATGTTCAAAATTTGAAATTTATTTCAATTTGATGAGAAACAATTAGTGATAACTATGAATAATGATAATAAAAATCGAGCATTTCATGCAATTTGATGAGAAACGGTTCGTGATTATGATGAATAATAATAATAATAATAATAATAATAATAATGAGTAAAATCAAGCATTTCATACAATTTGATGCCACATTCCTGAAATAACAGCAATGGATATTTTGACCGTCTTTATGAATTTAACCCCAAGTAGGTCGACATACATGAATTTGTGTTAATCTCGACGAGCAAGTTTCCCGTGCCCGTACGAGATTCTAAACGGGGTAGGGATGGCGGTAGAAAAAAAAGCAAATGGCATCTTGTCATCGAGCCAGAAAGCTGGGAGCAGCAATTCCCATTTATTGCCACATCTGATGCAATTTAAATGCTCTGATGGCGGCGAAGTGCTCTATTCAAAAGTATTGGTTTGACATATTATATGTAGCTTTGATGCCTCGGGCCCGTAATAAAAATTTGTATTGGTGTCGTGGTGTCAAAGCCAGTAACCAATTGCAAATTAATAGTGGTGTATAAGAGGCTAGACGTGTTGCAAGTCCATCCCGAGCATTAAACGGTGTTGGAATGCTGTGGACGAATTGCTGGAACTGAAGGCATTTTGGTTCCACTTTTGCTGAAAAGCATCTCATAACTGGTGCAAGGTGTGTTGCTGTACCTGATGGAATACAACCTGTGTCGATGTGAGTGGTTTGGGTGGGGGTGGGGTAGGGCTGGTGACTAGTATATTCCCTTTACCCTTAACAAACTTCTCTTTCTGATTACATCCTCACCTTCAAGACTTACCCTCATTGTACTGCAAATTAAACGAGTGACACAATATCATTCGGGTGAGCAATTCCCACAAGCTTTGCGTATTCAGGATCTAAAGGTTAGCCTTGCAGTCCTCGCTTGTATTACAGTGTTTGACCTTGCAGTGTCTGTGGAACCTGTGAGTGCCAGCATTTGGGGAAGGATGAAAATGCATGTTGGGGAAGGGGGTGGTGAGCGGCCAAATGGTCAGATGAAAGAGTGAAGGTGAGCAGTGATCCTCGATTTTGGCAGTTTCACCAGAAGGGGGTTGCTAGCAGACCTTGAGCACCCTGCAGAAATATAAGGGGGACGGAGCACAGACAGAGCAGGGTGTGCAAGGCCGGAAAGGAGTCTGTAGAAGACACAAAGGCCACACCGACTCGTCTGTGGTCAGACAGTGAAAGACCCATACACAGCTTCGTCGTGGGAAAGCCGAACTGGGTATGAAGCAGGAGCATCAGCCCAGAGGAGAGAGCAGTACTCCATCAGACTGTGGTTGAAAACTTTGTTTGAGGTCAGGAGCTCAGGTGTGCCAAGGAAGGGCTTTGCTCGACGGAGGATGCCCGGTCAGCTACTGGCTTTGGAGGCCAGCTTTCCCAGGGAAGATCATGGCAGATACTGAGACCCAAAAGCTTGAGACAGAACTTCAAGAGGATTGTTGAGAAAGTAGATGGGAGGGGGAGGGGGGTTCCAGATGGTCCTTTCAGAAAGACATGGTGAGAGTGTGAGATTTGTCAGGATTGAAGTCCCACGTGTTTGACCTTGGAACATATCCTTCAATCCTGACAAATCTTTATCAGAGATAAAGAGGATTTTCCAGAGTCAGAGAGATCATTGATGAAAACCAGAAAAAACACAGGGCCCAGAACATTGCCTTGAAGAACTTCAGTCTGGACAGGAAGAAGAGATGAGAGAATTCCATGAAGAGCCACACGTTGGCTGCGACAGGAGAGGAAGTCTGTGAGCCATTAGCGGAGATTGCCTTGGATACCATCAGAGGAGAGTTTGGTGAGCAGGGCAGGGTGCCAGACTGTATTGAAAGCACACGATATGTCTAGGGATATGGCTCTAATCTCATGTCTGACATTGAGGACCTCCACCAATTGATGGGAAAGCAGAAGCAGCATGCCCAGGGTACAGTGACCTGGTCTGAATCCAAATTGATGATCGGAAATCAAGCCATTGGAGAAGAGGAAGGATTTAATGCCAGGAGTGATGATGGATTCCGTGACCTTGCAGATTGGGAGAAGGCTGATTGGTCTGTAGTTACAAGGATCTGTTTTTTCACCTTTTCTATGCATAGCGGTAATGTTTGCTGATTTCCAAGCAGATGGCAGATGACCTTGAGCAAATGAGAGGGTGAATAGCACAGAGAGAGGGTGAGCAAGAGCAGAGGAGCAGGTTTTTAGGACACGTGGGCTAATGCCGTCTGGACCAGTTGCAGAATCAGAGTTGAGGTTTGACAGGAAACTCTCCACCATGTCCAGGAACACAGAGTCCAGGAACAGCTGGGTACGACTGTATAAGGTGATTCCAGAAAGCGATGGGTTTGGAACACAAGATTACGATGCAAACACAGAGTTTAGACATTGAGCCTTTTCACGTGCAGCATCAGCTGTGCAGCCATTTGAGTAAGGGAGGGGATGGAGGGGGAACACACACCAGAAACAGACTTAACCAGATGCCAACAGGATTTGGAAGGGGAGACAGGTTTGAGAATTCAGACGAGATTAGAAAGATGTTGTTTCCTGACTCTCCTGAGGGTAGACAGACACTTGTTCCGAGCTTCGTGGAAGGAACTGAGATTGCCTTCAGTAGGATTTGCCTTCCATGAAACGAAGGTAAGTTGTTTCAGGACAACTGCCTCACCACAAGCTTCAGTGTAGCATGGGTGTGAGCAAGGGTAGGACAACTGAAGATGAGATGGGATAAATCTGTGCATGAGAGAGCAAATTTCTTTGAAAAAAAATTCCCAGGATGAGTGGATGTCACAAACAGTAGAAATGGTTGACCAGTCCAGAAGTTTGATAGCTCCTTGAAGTCCCTGCCAGTCAGCCCGAGTGAAATGCCAGACTTGTCAGCGCTGAGGTGGCTCTGAGAACTGCCAGAGAGAGATGTCCACTTCAACAAGCATATGGTTAGATAAACCGAATGGAGCAGAAGAACAACAGCAGACGTTTTCAGGGCAATTGATCAAAAATCAAATCAAGAAGAGATGATGTACCGTTGACTGAGATCTGGTTCGGGAAGTTGATAGATTGTGCAAGTCCCAAAGAGTCGCAGAGGTCCTTTGCTGAAGTCCAATGACAGGTGACAGAGGTACCCACACCCAGCCAAATGGCATGAATGACAATTGAAATCATCACATATGAGGAAGAGAGAATTGGGATGAGAGGATAGAGGTTGGTCCATGTTGTTGGTGAGCGAGAGGTAAATGGAGTCATCACTGTTTGGTGGATGGTACAATACACAAACAAGAGGTGGGAGCGGAGGGGAAACTGCAGCCAGTGGTATTCCTGGGGGTGTGGAGGAGTGAGGGCAGTGCATGGACAGTGAGGAATAGAGAGTCTTTGATAAAGAGAGCAACTCCATCACCAGGATGAGGCTCAGGTCGATCAAACCAGAGGTGGGAGTAACCGGGGAGAGTTACGAAGGAGTCAGGGACAGCTTGAAGGAGGAAAGTTTCTGTGAAGCAGATCATGTCAGGTTTGTCAGTGGCAATCTGTATGGAGAGATCTGTCAGGTTCGAGCAAAGTCTCTAGATGTTTGAGGTCCACATTGTTAAGGAAGATGGATGGGGAGGGTAAGACAAGGGAGGAGAGGGGGAGATAGGAAGAGCTGATGGCAGTGTGTAGGAGAATACAGAAGAGCTTGGGGAGAGGGCAGCATGAAGGGAAGAAGGACAAAATGCTAAGTGGTGATTAGATGAGGCAGAGTGGGGAGTAATAATGGAGGGGCAGAGTAAAGTAGAAGATTGGAGGAGGTGGAGGAATGAGTTGGAAGAGAGGGGGCAGGGGAAGGAGGCAGCTTTGTGGATGTGAGGGTAATAACTTTGAAAAAGGGAAGTGAGGGGGGAGATTTGAGGGAGAAAGGTGTGGAGGGAGTTTTGGAGAAAGGTGAGGGGGAAAGAGAGTGAAATTTGCTTTGAGCAGGGAAGGGGCAGCTGATTTGAGAGTGATGGGAGACAATGAGAGAAAGCAAGGCCATGGAGGAGGAGGGAAAGGGGAATGATGAGACTGGGTAGTGGTGGTATGGTGAAGATGGCAGAGGAGTAAGAGGAGAAGGGGACATTTTTTTTCTTCATATTTTAAGACATGAAACAGAGGGTAGAATTGGGAGGAATTGAAAGAGTAGTAAACAGATTGTGGTGAAAATGAAAAGCTGAAGGTAATGGAGAGAAAGGACAAATAAACGGTCGTGCACCGGAAGTGCACACAAACGAGGAAATGACGAGGCCTCCAATGAACCCGATATGAAAAGTCTGACGAATACTGACAAATTGTCACAAGTTTTCAAACAAAACCAAAAAAGAAACACACGGTAAACAACAAAATAACAGTAAAAATGCGACAAAAGAATATGACCGGGAAAACTTATCTTGGGAATGTCGGCAGAGATTTTGAAGACCCAGAACCCGAAGGCTAACCCCACCCAGTGTAAGTTTTCTGTTTAGCGCTGATGTACGTTGTGTGTCCTGTTAGGGCTTTCCGTCAGTTTTGTGCTGGGAGGGGTTATTGATTGGTTCTTCATGTTGTCTATGTATTAAGTATACCGTGTTTATTCCCTCTCATGTTCATTGTTTGATTTATTTTTTGCATGTTTAAATCATTCCTGGGGACATGGTCTGTTTCCTCCAATTGGGGTCATTGAAAATGAACAAAGGAAGCTGTGTGGGAAACTATCCCACATGGTAAAAGCTTGCCCAAACCGCTCGAGGTATTCTTGGCTGAGACCATGTGGTCGGAGCCAAAGACGCAACCACACGACGATGTATGAGAAGTGGAGGGGGAAATCAAATGCTTCAAGGAAAGATGTCAATTTCCCCCCAAAAATGTACTTTTTTTTTTTTTTTTTTTAGCTCTAACGTTTGGAAGTCAACGCAACATGGAGAACGTCACCGAATCACCGATTGCCCAAACTCTGACAGCAGGATAAAGTGGTTGTGTGAAATTACACTGAAATCTGTGCAGAATAGTCATGTTTTCCATGACATTGAGAACAAGCAAGTCACCTTTTTCATAATTTAAGAGAAATCCAAGTCGTTCTGGAGCACAAGCTATCTCCAATAGTGTTTGAATCCCGTTGTGCCACGCAGCACACTGATTCCTCCTCAGTATAAGGCACCAAGACACGGGGTTTCTCCCCAAGATACTGTCGGCGTCCTGCCCCGTTCGCTTGATCGACCTGTACGTCACCCCGACTCGACACCACGTCTCGCCGATGTCCACCTCCCAATACTTGATACCTTGGGAAAAACCGTCAATGGCCAGAACTTGAGAACAGTCTTTGAACCTGTTACAATGAAAAAAAAAAACACAAGAGGTTACACCAAGCAGTGAATAATACCAAATATGCTATGAAGTCTCCAGCATTAGAGTTAGCAATGGTTTTTGTCAGAAAGTTTAACAATCTTTTACTGTAACTTTGGCAATGACAGGATGGCCTCAACCCGAGAGGGATACACACTCACCTCTAAATTGTCTAGCCTGGGTTTGAATCCCGACCCAGCTATAAATTGTCATCCTGCTGTTTCACAGGCAGGGAGATTCGTCAATGTGTGTGTTGTTCCCCGGATGGACGTTAAAGATTCCATGGTGTCCTTCGCGAAGAGTACGCGAGCTATCGCCGGCACCCTGAACAAATTACAAATTCCTGCCCAAACCAGCAGTGGGCATTGCATCAGTGGCACATCCACACCCTCGGCCAATGATGCTACCCCACACGTAGCCTTGTGCTGCATACGAATGAACGAAGTGCAACTTTGGAAGAAAAAAAATTGATTTGTAATTCCCATCGGTGTTGAGAAATTTAGGGACAGGAAAATACAGTTTAGCTCATCATACCAATGCAACCAAGATATTGTTGTGGTTCTGCAAAACCGCATGCCTCCAAGTCAATGGCAATGGCACCCAATATACAGTGATCTCCAGGCAGTTATCTTGTTAGTCTTCATGTAGTCAGACCTTCCCCTCATGTCTAATGGGTTAACGGGACGAAGTGTGTTGTGTGGGTCTTATCGCTCAGTCTAATTATATCTCTATGTGTCATTCAATCCTAATTTTCATTCCAACCCTTTCCTTTTATACATGATGCAAATTGAAGCAAGTACCGCACCCAGGCAGCCACCTTCTGAGAAACCCTCCACTGACACTGTACAGGACGCGCATGGCATGCCCTTTCATTTGAATCTGCGTGCCGATTTACGACGACGTCTCACCTTGCTCCACCTCCGCTCACCAGAAGCGCCACCTCGACCACCAACATCTCACGCACACAGGAAAAAAAAATCACCCCGAACCTCCACGCACCTCCGCATCGATGTAATTTGCCACCAAACGAGCGTGCTGCGTGGCCCAGGCCACTCGGGCCACGTGGCGTGGGGACGGGCCCAGCACATTAACAGCACCAACCGCAGCTCACCAGGGGTGCCGCAAACGGGACCGACACGACCCGCGTCCAGTCGCCAGAACACGACCCGGGAGTTCGGTACAGGGCTCCGAGCCGTGTCGCGCCAGATGTGTGAATGAGGCCTCTTCCGGCCCCGTTAGCCTGGCAGGGCAGGGCTGGGATCCAATGGAAGGGCACGATTCGGATGACGGCGCATCGCTTTGGGTCGTCGCCCCACCTTTCACCCAGGGCTTATAAAAGGCGGATCGCGAAGCCGTCTTCTCGCTCTCTCCTCCCTCTCGCCTGCCTACATCGCCCTGTCTCTGCCTGTTGCCGCACCCACTTCTTCGCCTCTCTGTTTCGCCCTCTCTTCACTGCATCTCATTGTCTGCCTATTGCTGTATCTGCACTCAGGGTTGGTGTGCGACAGACGTTCTCCTGGACCATTGCGGAGCACACATTTCCATGAGCCCCGGTAAAGTGATCAAGCAAGAGATAACGCGCCGACTCTTAAGGTGGGATCGCTCAAGCTGAGTGTCCCCCAAAGTGTACTGGGTTGTGCGGTCGGCCGACTGCACCAGGTATTGAGAGGCCGTTAGTTCTCACCTGCTCTCATTCCTTCTGGCTAACTAATCTTCATTGTGTGTGTGTGTGTGTGTGTGTGTGTGTGTGTGTGTGTGTGTGTGTGTGTGTGTGTGTGTGTGTGTGTGTGTGTGTGTGTGTGATGGCGCCTGTCGTAGCTTAAATTAAGATCGTAGAAGATATAATGGGATAATTCTACTCTGTGTCTGCTTTTGTAAATTGCTTGCCTTTTGTTGCACCCCATGAATTCCTTGCTATCCTCTGCTGTACATAATAATAATAAACCCCATCTACTGTACCACATACCATTCCTCGCTAATTATAAATGAAAGCTTTGTGTATAAATGTTCCCAGCTCGTTTTCATCTTTTCCTTTATTGGCCCAGCATGGTCCGTATCCTTGCTTAGCCGGGACATTATTCCCCAACAATGTGTTTACGTAGGCGTTACATCCTTGGCAGTTACGCTCGGCTGCATCTGATCCAGGAAGGTGATCTAGTTTGAACAAGGTGTACCGAGGGTGTGTCCCCCAGTAATTAGATCATGTGACCATTGGAAGTAACCGGTTTCCATAAGCCGGAGGACCCTAAGTCACGTGGTTGAGTTGGCGTTCCCGGTCGATTAGCGACCCGCCGTGTCACGGAGTTATCCGTGTGCGACGGCCTGCGATTCCGGAGAGTCTGATGGGAACCTGAGGTGGCTTCCCCCCAACCCCCCCCCCTCGTGGTCTTCTCTCCCCGACCCCGGGTCCGCAACAATATTATCAATGTGCAGAAACCTCATCTATTTCATTGAGATTTTGGTTTGTATGTAAGGCTTAAAAATAACTCCGCCACATTAATTAGTCAAAGGCCGTCCATCAGCCTACTATACTGGTTGCATCATAAGTGAGGCATGACTATTCCTCCAATGCAGTACGCCATGCCACTTGGGTAGGATTTTATGATTTGACCGGGTGTTGGCAATAACTCATCAACTCTGTCGAAAGATACCGTTGGATCTTTCACGACCATCAGCTAATGCTAGCAGTCGCAATACACGGGCTAATCTCAGTTTCACGCACACGAGCATGTTTCAATTTGCCCGCCGATCACATCACGTGCCTTTTGGTTGAATGGTTTGCATTGGCAGGAACAATCGTCTGGGTGGCAGACGGATGGTTGCTCTGTGTAGATTATGCGGTTTTACCATGTGAGACATAATCCACGGCGATGCTCACCATAACAGTCAGAACGTGCATCCGATTGATATATACATATACATAAATGAGCTGTTGCCCACAGAGTCACCCCTCTGAGATAGCAGGCAGTGTAATGAGGTGTCAAGGAACATCCATCATGGCCAAACAACTTTATACTCAATAGTCTAGGCAGGAATTTGGAATTTGTTCAGGGTGCTGGCACCTTGCCCATTCTTCATCAAAGAGACTGTGGGATATTTAGCACAGACAACACACCTTTTTTGATATAACGCCCTACCAGCAAAACAACAATTGGGCAGTTTATAGTCACGCTGAGAATACAAGACAGACTAGAAAAGTCAGAGGTAAGTTCACTACCTTTTCACCATCATGTCAGATGTCGGCAAATCTAATTTGTTCTCACCTGTCCGGATGCTCTGGGTAGGTCTGCCTTTTGGTTGTCACTTCTGCCGTCCGATCATCGTCACAAAGTTTCAAATGTGAACTGACCGAATTAATATCGAGAAAAACATTGCATCCGTCTGTAGAAAATAAAGAGAATAGAAGAAGTAAATAATCATCCAAAGTTATACAACTTGTTTAGTCTCAGGTGAAGTACACCATGCAACTTGGGTTGCAAGATACAACCTTCACTTACATGAGAATCCTTGTAGGAACAGTTTTTAGGTTGCAATAATGGTAGAGAGCCACTTAAGTGATATTCCATTAAAAAAAAAATTTAAACCCGAAAAAGTTGATTGATGATGATGATGATGATGCCAGAGAGTGGTGTGAAGTGAAGACCTTAGTCAAAAATAGTAAAGGAATAGAGGTTGATTAAGCTAACGTACGGACATCACAATTCACTCTTCCTCCAAAGACAATCAGAAAATTAATTCATTTTCTTTCTTCCACAGCACCCAGCTGATAGTTTCTTTTAGTTCTGTAGTTGCAGCTGCACTGCTGATGCAGTGCCCCCTGTAGATTAGGGTAGGAACTTTGAATTTGGTCAGTATACTGGCACACAGTTCACGCTTATATTTATGGAGATGGTACATTTCCCGATAAGAGATCAGTAAGTGATCTGATGTTCAGGTTGTTACCGACCAGTATATCATGGGGTATGGGTGGTACTCCAAATGTAGGGATGGCAGGGGGGGGGGAAATGGCCGCCCATTCAAATATGTACAATTCATTTAATTGTTCTGGGATAAGGTTACATTTGCTGTTAAGTTCCCTGAATCCAGATCAAGGGAGTCACAATAAACAACACCACCACCACCACCACCACGAGGAGTGTAAAAGAACAACAGTTTGGAACAGAAGCCAGAGAGGGACAAGCACAAAGCAGAACAAGAAGGCGTAAAGCCGTGTTCCTGTGGGGGAGCTCTCTTTGACAGTTATGTTTTGTGTCCAGTGGTGCATATCATTTAAATCCAACATTCACAGAAACAGAGACCAGGGGTCTTGCATATGCAAAAACCTATGAAGATTTAATGACTCATTGATTCCTTTGCCACTGTGGCTCAACATAAACCCATGGTGGCACCATGATGGTGCAATGGCCTGCAGAGGAGATTCAGCTTATCTTCGAATATCTATCACTTTCAGATCAGGTCAGGTATGGGAGCATGTGCCAAAGCAGCGCGTCGCTGCGTCCACTTTCCGCCGGTACTCCAAGGGCTGCCGTCCGGTCATCCCCCAGGCAGATGCCTGGCCCATCCCAATCTCCTTGAGATGCTGATCAACCTGCTACAACCATGAGGAATGTTGTGGGCCCATTGGCCTCCTCCACTCACGAGACTCCCTCACTGAGAGAATCTGGTGAGCAGGATCAGCGTCAGGAAAACGAGCCGCATGTCCATACAGCCGCAGCTGACATTCACGGACTATGCAGGTAACAAATCTCATTTGAGTCTCTCTCAACAACCGCTCGTCGGACACAAAGTCCGACCAGTGATAGCCAAGAATTCTCCGAAGAGACATGGTACCAAAGGAATTAATAAGTCTCAGTCTCAGATCATCCTTTCATCCTCCCGCACAGGTACCGGTAGCGCCACACCCCATTATCCAGTGAATCCATGACTCCCCAGGCCCGACGCAGACGTCTATTGACCTCTGACTCACAGCCAGCAGAGACATGAATATCACTGCCAAGGAAAGTGAATCTCTCCACGACCTCAACATCCTCACCACAAACAGGCACAGGCAGGACAGCAGCATCAAAGATGTCACCGAAAGCCTGGATCTTAGTTTTGACCCAGGAAAACCATAATCCCAGCGGCTCCGACTCCTCATTCAGCACCTTGAGGGCCCCCAAAAGGATATCTAAAGTCTCCGCAAAGATGACTGCATCATCTGCGAAATCAAGGTCAGAGATCTTGACATTCCCAAACTATGCACCGCAGCTTGATCTCTCCGACATCCTCCCGAGAATCCAGTCCATAAAGTGCTGAAAAGTGTGGGGGCCAGTACACACCACTGACGAACTCTAGTAACAACTGGAAATAAGTCAGAGATGGTACCACCACATTTCACAGCACTCTCAGTACCAGAGTTCAGACATCAGATCGATCAGTTTTGGTGGCACCCCACGAAGACCAAGAATCCTCCAGAGGGCATCCTGATTCACTGAATGAAATGCTTTACAGAGATCAACATAGGCTGCAAGCAGCCCCTGCCAAAACTCTCGTCTGCGTTCGGTGAGGACCTGAAGAGCAAGGATACGGTCAATCGTTGACCTCTTTGGTGTAAAGCCTGACTGCTCTGGACTCTGGTGCTCAAGCAGGTGGTGGCGAACCCTATCAAGAATTATCCGAGCAAAGACCTTGCCCGGCACTGAGAGCAACGTCACCCCTCGGTTGTTGTTGCAGTCTTGGCGATCACACCTCCCTTTCCAGAGAGGGACAACAAGGCCCCTCTTCCAGTCAGTTGAGATGATGCCTGTGTTCCAGACAGAGCACAGAACAGCATGCAACTACACGAGTGCAGCATTTCCATCAGCCTTGAGAAGTTCAGCATGGATGCCACAGATCCCTGGAGCTTTACCCCATTTCAACCGGTTCACCACAGCCTGTGTTTCCACAAGTGAAGGTGGACCACAGTTGATTGGAGGGTCAGCAACAGTGATTGTAACACCCCTGAATTCCAAATCGACAGCTGGTGGATCAGCCTGACACAACCGCACAAAGTAACCGGCCCAGCGGGCCTTCACTTTGGACTCCTCTGTCAAGAGCCTACCACTCTCTGCTCTGACTGCAGTCCACCGAGGGATGGGCTTGGATGAACGCAATGTGCGAATTCCCCTGTAAGCGGGACGAGAATCACTTGACCACAGGTGATGCTCTACCCCCTCACATAGGCCTCCTTGTCCACCCTTAGCGCACATACAGTTTTATGCCTCAGCTCCCTGAACAGCTCAGCTCTGCCATTCAGGCTGACTGGTCAATGGTATCCAGTGTCCCTTGAGAGCCAAAATTCTTCTTTGCCCTACGGTGAGTTCCAAGATATCCACCGGCAACATCAAGGATTGCGGTCTTGAAGGCACTCCACAACTCTTCAGGACCTCCCAAAGCACCCAGACCCCCAAATCTCCACTCAGCGTGTTCGCAAACTCCTCAGCTACCCTCTCATCCTTGAGCTTGCCAACATCCAGCCTAGGCTGGGATGGTACCATTCTCCTGGATTTAAGGTGCAACTTCAGAGTTGTTACAACAAGCCTGTGGTCAGTATTGAGGAACTGAGCACTCCGGTAGACCCTGCAGTTCTGGATCATCCTCCAGCGACCATCAACGAGGACGTGGTCAATCTCCTTTGCCATACCGCCAGCGTTGGAATACCAAGTCCAACGATGAGCTTGTGGGCGCTGAAACCATGAACCAGCCACCCTCAGTCCATGACTTCTTGCAAAGTTAAGGAACTTGGTGCTATTCAGGTTCACAGTTGCAGACCCATGGGGACCAACACATGTCTCATAACCATCCCTATCAGTTCCAGTCGATGCTTTGAAATCCTCCAAGACTAGAAGTGTATCTCGTCTGGGGCACTGATCGACCACACACTCGAGCGTGGCGTAGAATGCATCCTTCACTGTGAGATCACTCGCCTCAGTTGGAGCATAAACAGAGACCAGGGTAATGACACCTAAGGAGTGACGAATCCTTAATCTCATAATACGCTCGTTGACCGGTGTTACCTCAATTATCATTGGAGTCAGCTTATTGGACACAGCTACAGAAACTCCTTGGGCATGGTAACCATCAGAGTGACCAGACCAATCGTAGGTGTAACCACCCACCATTATCTCGCCGCAATCCGGTCTCCGAACTTCAGAGAGTGCTGCAATACCGATGTCCAAACGCTTGAGCTCAGATGATAACAGGGACAGGTGATCATCCTCTCTTCGGTATAGGACATTCCAGGCGCCCACCCAAAGGGACCGCCTCAGGTTAACCTAAGGAGACCGCCGTCTGGTGGACGACACCTCAGCACCACTCCAACACACTCTCTCGCAATCTGACCCAGGAATGTTACCCTGTGGTTTCCCTCCTATCATCAATGATTGGGGGTCCCAAAGTCTTTGCCCCAATCCAATCATCCGGTGAGCTTCCTCCGAAGGGAAGCTGCACAGGAGGTACTCCCACGGAGTGGGTTTTCAGATTTCTTTGCGTTTTACGGTGGCCGGAGTACAAATCCTGCCACCAACCTCCTAATACGAAGTAACCCAACTGCAGGAGGACGTCCACAGACACAGTTGGGCACAAGATATGGATGGCCGTTGGCTCACAAGGAGCTCCTCTGCCCTTTGACAGGTTTTGTTTTTAATCCTGCTGGGTGTCCATATCCAAACACCCTCCTCACCAAAAAAAAATCTGGTGGGGGAGACGGTTTAGTCACCGACAACCCGACCATGGAACGGGTTAGTACAGGTTTACATGATACCTGTAGCAAGTCACAGATCTAATCTGGCCTGACCTGACATTCATCACTCTCCCTCAACTATTAGTTGGACCTACATGTCGGGCATTGCACTTCACTTGTCATCTCGGCGGTGATATACTTGCAGCTCCTTGTCTTACCTCATTGGCACAATTTTGGTGATTTTCGTACCATTTTAAGAAGGCATTCGGCATGTTGACTGGTACATGCTCTTGGAGCTTATCGCCCCTCAAACTCATGTCCTTCAACCAAATCATCCTTTTTCAGCCGGAGTTCCCGTCTTCATCATCTGTGGTACAGCTGTAGCGGCTGAATCTGGTTCTCTCCGATTCGGTGATTCGCATTCTGAGGACTTTGAACGTGACCGCCTGTGTCAGCTTCATCATTTGTGCACACCCTCTGGACCTTGATCATTCCAGCGGGGCTCATTGCCGACATTTCACCCATTTATGACCCGCTGAGGGTTAATGTATAAACGGCTTGATTAAGCTGAGCTTCTATGTCGAGAGTCATGACAAAGTATGCTGTATGTAACATTCGTACTTGTTTAATTTGGGGATTCTGAGGAAAGTCATTAATTGATAGATAATTGTCATCATATTTTCGTGCTTATGGGAGACATTAGGGTTTATTAAATATTTTTTACAAAATTATCTTTCTGTCTCCTGTCGTTTGTTGGTTTCACCCTTAAAACAACATGAAGGGCATATCAGTGTCGATTTATTTTCTGCCGTGACGCCCTCCAGGTTATGGATACACTCACTGGAGTGTCCCGAGGTGGACACATGACACAATACAAGACAGGTCCAAACCCCCTAAAAGTATAGGTATTGATTTATGTCAAATATTTATGTTTACACAATATATATATGTATATATATTGTGTAAACTATATATAGTGACGTCCACGGGACTTGAACAGTCCCGCCAACGTAGAATGAGCCGAAACGATGGAGGCGGTTTATTTTCTTATAACCCAAAGATGGCGGTTTTAATCGCTCTACCGCAAACGGGACGAGGAAGGTGGCACGAGTCGCTTTTCACTGAGTTAATAATGTTTATTTCTCTAACAGAAATAATAATAAGACTCGGCAAGAGGCGGGATCCGGGGCGATTCGACGGGATGGTGGTGTGGGTTCGGGCGTGGGGAAAACACAAACAATTCCAATGGATATACAAATCTCAAACCCTCTAAGGCGCCAGGTACACACACACACACACACACACACACACACACACACACACACACACACACACACACACACACACACACACACACACACACACACACACACACACACACACACACACACACAACGTAGCTGGTCCTGGTGGTCAGGCTGGCCCGTGGTGTAGACGCAACAGTCCCTGGATTGGCGCCGGACGAGCTGGCGTTGCGCTCGTCAGGGGCAGGAGACACCGTGGTGCTGTCGACCTCCTGGTGTCGGCCCAAGTCCGCTCACAGCCGCCAGGGAGCCAGTTCTGGCACCAAGTTGCGAGCAGGAGAGGGAGGCAGGTCTGCCCGCCGTTCGACCCCATACTCCGAGCCAGCAGAACCCCAGAGCCAATCGAGGTGAGGCACGAGGCACAGCAAGGCCATGAGACACGATGAATCCAGGAACGAACCAGCGCAACAATCGAACACGCTCCGAGCACAACAACCTCCACCAAACAAGCTTTTTTCTTTATCAATCTTATTCTTCCACCCCTTTTCCCCGAACAGAACCTTTTTATTCTCGAGTCCTCGTCACTTCCAATCGAGGCGTTTTATTGGCCCTCCGCCGTCGCCTTCCGCCAATCGTGATCACGGGGCGAAACCATCCGCAGCACTGTCCTGTGACGTCACGGCAAGCCTCCAGGGACTACTAAAAGGGGTTTACGCAGACACACTTACCCTAACCCGTCTCCCTATATAATTATGTGACAATTATCATTTCCCCCTTAAAGAAATGGACATTTACTAGACAACTTATCACCACTGAATTGCTACTTATTACATCGAGATCCTGGTACAACTCGAACAGCATGGCATACCTAATTACCCTTTGAATGCATACCCCCCCTCAGACGTAAAAAAAAAAAATATATATATATATATATATATATATATATATATATATATATATATATATATATATATATATATATATATATTGTTACGAATCTGGAAACCATGCACACTCAACATTCAGGTCCCAAAGTTAGTTATGCTGGTAAGTACGTGTGTCGTCAGGACCCCGTCCTTTTGTTCAGCGGGAGGATTAAATGTGTGCGTTGTGACGTCTTTAGTTCGGTTTTACATCCAACGAGCCATCACAACCTGCCCATCACGTGCAATCACCACCCGTTGGCTGCTCGTACCTTGACTTGCCGAGAGGGGGCCTCACAGTTCCAGTCCTCGGCTCGTAGTTCTTGTATGCCTTTTTCAGCATTGACCCTGTTACTCTTGCTCTGCACGAGCGAGGCCACGTGGCTACGTGGAGAATATTGGGTCTCCGAACAGGGGCCACGGCTCCGCCCCAGTGGGGTGCGGCCGTAGGCCAATGAGGGATGGACAGCGAGAAGATTCTCGCCAAGGCCCCTCCCCGTGTGGGAGGAGAGATACATCCCCGAGCAGACTCGTTTCTCGGTGGTCGTTGGCATTGTCGTCGCTGAGAGATCTCGAGAGCTTGGGTGGTGACAAGTTGGTTGAGCTGGAGAGTGGGTGAACCGGCCTATTCGTGGAGCCTTGTTGGGTCCCGTCCGTGACCCTGATCTCCGCCCCGGAGCTCCGATTGTTCCACGCGGCTACCGCCGCGAGCCACGGGTTCCGTACGTGCGGCTGGGACCTTCGAGGACCCACAGGTGCCCATACGAACTCTGACCCCCAGCTCGTCTCCCTCATCGGCTGGAGGGTCCAATAAAAACTCCAGGGTTTCTTTTATTTTTGTGTGTGTGACTGCGTGTGGGCCTGTCTACAAATAGAATTGTTTAAGTGTTTATTTCCTCATTGTAAATACTGCATTGCATATTCACGATAAGTCTCACCTCTTCTGTATTTTTATTTTATTGTAAATAAATTATTAGAAATGTTCCAAGCTTGTTTCCGTCCTTTCTTTATTTGGTCCAGCATGGTCCGGGTCTGAGTTCAGACGGGGTTTCATCCCTGATAATCATAGCCAGCACGGCTTTGGCAGTTTCCGCTCGGCTGCAACCGAGCCAGGGTTGATATTGTTACGGATTCGCGCCCGCCGGCGTGCTGACGGTCACGTAACTCGAATCGCGGCACGTCGCCCACCGGACGGACAATCCAGTCGTGACCCTCTCGGACTAACGCCGGGAACCAGTCACGGGTGGACCTTTCGGTCTCACCGCGATCGAGTCAATCAGCCCC
>NC_140976.1:61527744-61752744 GCF_056783735.1 Eptatretus burgeri | reverse complement strand
CCCATTTTTCCTTCATAACAGTTTGCAGCTGTATCCATATTATCCTCCCTTCGCACTCATTCTTCCGTATATCCATTATTTCTAAGTCTCCATTTATTTTGTCCTGCTGTTGGTGTTTCTCCCTCCTCTTTCTACTGTTCCTTTTGTTCTGTTACGTCCTTATCCGTTCTACATTTTTGTTCCTCCACAAGCCTCGACATTGTAACAAAATAAACCAATGTCACCCGCAGGGTGACCCGTATCTTGCCAAAAGGTGACCACGTGTGACTTCTTTAAGGTCACACTGAGGTGAACAAAGCTGCTATCCACCAGGAGCGACTCCTTGAGGAATATCTGCCTACGAGAGATTCCGATGAGAATCGTTCTCCAGAGTAACGATGAAAAATATGCGTTTGCCTGATAACGTCACAAAATGACATCATAATGTCTCAAGCTTGACATATGTAGAAAGCACTCATCGAGGTGTTCAATTTGAGGTACTACACGATATGGTTCCTAAAACTTGAAAATTTGACCTTGGGGTCAAATATGTTTGACCTCAGGCGCTAACTATGAAGGTCAAGGCCAATCGCCACCAAAAATTTATCAGCTGAGCACCAGACCATGAACTATATTCCCGTGAAGTTTGAAGACGATCCGATCAAAATTACTCAAAAAATAAGGGTTTCCTCGACTCCCCTGATTTGCGACAAAGTGACCTTGACCTTTGACCTTTACCTTCAAATTTTTATGCGCTGAAAGGGACCTCTATAGGCCTCTGATATGCGAAGTTACAAAAATTTCCAATGATAACTGTGCTCTGCAGAATTTTTTATGCGTGATTACAGACAAACAAACAAACAAAAAAAACATACAAGCTGACTAACATATCTTGCAAAAACTTCGTTTTGGCAAGATAATAAAGCAAGGTTGCGCGTGTTACGCCCATCAGTGGCATGTCTGACCTCAGGCCCGTGACTATTTAAGGAGTCGCAGAAGTGAAGAGCATACAGCCCATGAGAGAGTATAGTTCAGTTCACGGCAACAGGAGTCGTCAAAAAGAAGAACACTTCACTGTCTGCACTCTCAGGGCGTGGAAGGAGAATGGCCAGGATGGGAGGTTGCGGCGCAGGGGGCTCAAATCAGCACGAGCCAGTAAGACTCCAGCTTGAGCAACCAGCCGGCACACCCTCAAGCCAGCACCCTTGGCCCTCAAAAGGAAGTTTACCTTTACCCACCTTTACCTCCCCATCTGTCTCTTCTTTTGTGTCTTTTGTTCCACGTATGATTCTGTCGTCGGTTAAGTTAAGCGAAGAGAACAAGTGATTATTCCATTGTGTATCATCCTCGCCTCTCTTCATTCTCAATTATTTATTTAATCTATTATTTTAAATTCATTTTCATTTTCAATCTCAGATTCAACCACCAGTGTGACCAAATTATTATCAAATGGAACAAGTGGCACAACCTTGGCATGCAGACTGGTTTAGTGAATTAACCACCATTTAAAAGAACCAAAATTATCACGTTAACAATAACAGGTAAATTGAAGGAAAGATGAGAATTAAGAGCAACAACTGTTAGCACACCAACTTAAAATATTGTACTTACATAATCGACGTAATTGTTGTATTGTTGAGATCCAAACTGCTGATGTTGACAACCATTCCATCAGTATTGCATTCACAGTGTCCATCGCCACCGGGCTCATCACCACCGGGCTCATCACCACCGCGCTCGTCGCCGCAGCGCCCATCGCCGCAGCACCCGTCACCACAACATTCTGCCAGGTTCAAACAAATATAAATGTTTCAGCTGAGCAGTTCAGTTACAAGGAACTTTAACATTAGAAGAGGTCATTTGGCCTTTCATGCCCGCACTACATCAACATCACTTTCCAGCAATCAGTGTTGTGGTCCCAGTCCAAGCAGTCCGAGTCCAAGTCCAGCTGTCCCGAGTCCGAGTCCTGTGCTAAAAGTGTATGTAAAGTGGCAAAAAAAAAAAAAAAAAAAAAAATTAGTGAATTTATTTGTGCTTATGTAAATGTAAAAACATAGCAGTGATCGATCAACACGTGGATGTGATGTCAACAGCACACTCTGAGTTCTCCTTTTTTCCACTATTATTGATTGGTGGCATGTTCACTTCAGTATGGGAAGGGTAGTAACTACTATGGTTAACTTCTCTGTTGAGGGAAATGATATAGAAGTCCATCCATCAAGAATGATTATATTGGTCTGTCGATCTCTTAAAAAGATGAACTTTTCAGTGAATATTTGACTTAAATTAATACCTATACTTCAAGGGGGTTTTGTACCTGTCTTTCATTGTGAGTCATGTGTCCACCTAGGGGCACTCCAGTGAGTGCATCGGTAACCTGGAGGGTGTCATGGCAGAAAATAGTGAAGTCACTACATCTGGACCATGAGTTATTTAATCGGTTGTTGATTTGTTATAAATAACCGTAACTACTATTTTTGTTTACCTCGATAATAGAGCCACAGTTTTTGCATTCACACCTTAATAAAAACAAAAATCTTCAAAATTTACTTGATATCAAATGGAAAAATAGACAAGTTACATTTTCAGAAATACGAGAGGAAGGCGATTTTTTACCCCGAAAACGTTTGATTGTTCGGGTTTGGCAGTTGATTTGAGTGGTGTGAAAAAAATACAGCAAACCACATGCGGAGAAATCAGTGTGTTGAAAGTGAAGCTTACAATTTTTCAGGAAAGTCGTCGTCAACCATAAATGTATAGAAAAACGGACGGACTTTCAGCATTATTTTTGTCCAGAAAATAATTTTTGAGGATGTTTACACATATGGTTTTTTAATCTAAATAAAAAAGCAGGACTATCTATCTGTCATGGTCGGGTTGGCAGCAAGTAAACCGTCTCCCCCACCAGGTTTCCTGGTGAGGATGGTGTGTGGATATGGATACCCAGCAGGATTAAAAACATGAACACCTGTCAAAGGGCGGAGGAGCTCCTTGTGAGAACAATGGCCATCCATATTTGGTGCCCAACTGTGTTACCCTCCTGCAGTGGGTAACCTTTTCTCGGAAGTTGGTGACAGGATTTGCACTCTGGCCACCATGAAGCACTTCACTCTGCAAAGCACATGAAAAAATAAAATGCAAAAGAGAACTGAACAACCACTCCATGGGAGGACCTCCTGTGCGGCTGCCCTTCGCAGGACAGCTCACCTGATGACGGGATTCGGGAAAGCCTCAAATGTCCCATCCCCAAGAGAAGATGATCAATTGTCTCTGCTATCGTCTGAGCTCCAGCGTTTGGACATTGGTATTACAGCACTCTCTGAGGTTCGGAGATCAGATCGTGGTGAGATCATGGCGGGTGGTTACACCTACTATTGGTCTGGTTGCTCTGATGGTTACCATACCCAAGGGGTTGCTGTAGCTGTGTCCAATAAACTGACTCCCATGATAATTGAGGCAACACTAGTGACCGAGCATATTATGAGTGAGGATTTGTCACTCCTTGGGTGTCATTTCACTGGTCTCTGTGTATGCTCCGACAGAAGTGAGTGATTTCACCGTGAAGGATGCATTATATGCCACGCTCTTGAATCTGTGGTCTACCTGTGCCCCAGACGAGATACTCTTCTAGTCTTGGGGGATTTCAATGCATCAACTGGCACTGATAGGGATGGCTATGAGACATGCGTTGGTCCCCATAGGTCTGTAGCTGTGAACCAGAATAGCACCAAGTTGCTTGATTTTGCAAGAAGTCGTGGACTTAGGGTGGCTGGTTCATGGTTTCAGTGCCACAAGCTCCACGGTGGACTTGGTATTCAAACGCTGGTGATGTGGCAAGGAAGATTGACCTTTTGCTCCGAAATGGCTGCTGGAGGATTCAGAACTGCAGGGTCTACCTCAATACCAGCCACAGGTTTGTTGTAGCAACTTTGAAGTTGCAGCTTAAATCCAGAGAGTGGTACCATCCCAGCCTTGGTTGGATGTTGACAAGCTCAGGGATAAGAGGGTAGCTGAGGAGTTTGCAAACAGGCTGAGTGGAGATTTTGGGAGGGGGGTGTCTCGGTGTTGTGGGGAATCCTGCAGAGTTGTGGAGTGCCTTCAAGATCACCATCCTTGATGTTGCCGGCAGATGTCTTGGACCCTGTGGTGTCCGAGGCGCAGCAGAACATTGAGGGCGAGAGCGTAGCAGTAACTCCGCTTTATTGCCTGACCGGAAGTACATCAATGCCACCCCTTGCGGCGAGTCATGATACACGAAAACCCAATCACGTGATGCAGTACACTCTTCCCCTCGTAAAATGACAATTCAAATTATGAAATGACAATTATAACATGACCAAACGAAACCAATCAACAGTCAAAATCCTTCAAGTACCACGGCCGTCTCCTGACCAGCCTCGGACCGGCAGCGACGCCAGATGGCCCAAGCTCAGACGCCTCCCAGCTAGGTCGAGTCGACACCCTCGCCAGACTTGCCCCATCCGCAACAACAACCGCCCCCGGCCGACAAGCTTGCGCGTCGTCCTCGAGCAGGACTGAATCAGGTGAACACCCCACGGGCGTTGACGCGTCTGGCCATGGCGACATCACAGGTGGGGGTCCCACATCGCTCGGCACGGGGGGAGGGGGGGGTGACTCTGAACAGCAAACATGCATTTGGTCCACGTGCCGCTTCCACACCTCCCCACCATCAGTCCAGCACCACAGAGACCACAGCCGGCACCCATTTGGAACCGTGGAAATAATCGTGCACCATTACCCGCTGTCCCACATCAAAACCGGGCAGCAGCGTCGGGCGCGACACCGCCCCACTCACCGACCCTCCAGGTCGCAGCAAATCCAGTCTGGACCGCAATGCCCATCCAGAGACGAATGGCAGGAGAATCGCCCGTGATAGGATGAATCGCGTTCCTGTATTGGAGCAAAAAGACATCGACCACCATCTGCACAGGTTCAACACCCCCCCCCCCCCCCGCGCAAAGCCCGTTTCAACATCTTAACAAACGACTCCGCCTGCCCATTCGTCGCAGGATGATACGGTGCGGACCTTAGATGTGGAATATCATTCTGACGCATAAACTCATCAAATACACCTGCGATGAACTGCGGACCGTTAATAGAGACCAGAACCTCAGGTAATCCTTTATTAGCAAAGATCGTCCACAGTTTTTCTACTGTAATGTTTGCTGATGTATGCTGCATCACTCCAACCTACGGCCATTTAGAGAATGCATCGATCACAATCAAAAACATTTTGCCATGAACCGGCCCCGCAAAATCCACATGGACCCTCTGCCAGGCCCTGTCTGGGGTAGGCTATAGTTCTGAAGCTCGACGTGGGTTATCAGCATCTGTTTAACACGTGGTGCAATGCTTAACCAACTGCTCAATGTCTATGTCCAACCCCGGCCACCACAACAGGCTACGAGCAAGACTCTTGGTCTTCACGACGCCAAGGTGACTGAAATGCAGTTCTTCCAAACACCACTGCCTGAACTTCGGTGGAATCACCGCTCTCATTCCCCACATAATGCACCGTTGGACCAACCACATCTCCGATGCGCGCGACGCGAAAGGCTGAAATGCCGGTGTTGAAGGTAGATCGCTCCAATTCCCCGTAGAAATCGCCTGGACGACACGGGCGAGAACTGGATCATGAGCCGATTCCACCGCGACCTGTTTGGCCGTGATCGGCCCGCTTTGGACCTGGCCCAGCGCGAACACATCAACCCGGTCGGCCGACTCAGACGCAGCTGGAGCCTCTGCGCAAGGCAAGCGCGAGAGCCCGTCGCAGTTCGCATGCTTTTCGGTGCTCCGGAACTGAATATCGTAATCGTAAGCAGCAAGAAACAGACACCACCGCTGTATCTCCGCGGCCGCTACCACCGGTACCCCGCGTTCAGGTTTCTGGATGAATTGAAGTGGTTTGTGATCCGTCTGCAAAGTGAAATGCTGCCCCAGCAGGTATTGATGAAACCTCCACACACCCCAGACGAGGCTGAGAGCATCGCGCTCGATCTGGGCATATTCCCGCTCTGCGGCGGACAGGGTCCGGGATGCAAAACAAACAGGCCACTCGGAACCATCGTCCATCCTGTGGGAGAGCACTGCCCCAATGCCATATGCAGAGCTGTCGCATGGCAATAAGAGTGGACGGGCAGGCTCGTAGTGCACGAAGACCGTATCCTCTGAGCAGCCGCTTGACGCGGTCGAACGCCGCCTGGTGTGCAGGCCCCCAGGCCCAGCGCTCGTCCTTCCTGAGCAACCGTGTTAACGGCGCAAGCTGTGAGCTGAGCCCGCGCACGAACCTTTGGTAATACTGGGCCATACCAATGAACGAGCGCAGCTGCGTCTTGTCGCGAGGCGGTGGCATGTGCTGAATCGCCTCCACCTTCCGAGGGCCTTTCAACAGCCCCTCCGGCATGATGATGTGCCCAAGATATTCCAAGCGCTGCTTGAAGAACGCGCACTTGTCCCTGTTCAAGCGCAGGCCGCACGCTTCTAGCTTCGTCAGCACTTGGGCAATGTTCGCAAGATGCTCGTCCACCGTTTTCCCCGCAATGAGCACATCGTCCAGGTAGGTTTGAGCGGGCAAGTCAATGCAAACCTGATCCATGGCTTTCTGCCACAAGGCGGGGGCCGAAGCAATCCCAAAACAGAGTCGGGTATATCTATAGAGCCCTTGACATGTGTTGATTGTCAAAAGGTCGCTACTCCCGGGATCCATCGGCAGGTGAAAATATGCATCACGCAGGTCTAGCTTCGTGAAGTATTGACTCCCCGCCAATCGTGCATACAACTCATCGATTGACGGCAGTGGATATTGCTCCACGCTGAGCCCCGGGTTAACCGTGGATTTGAAGTCCCTGCACAATCGGACGTCTCCATTCCGTTTCAGCACCGTGACGACCGGGGTGGCCCAATCTGAGTACAACACCCGTTCGATCACTGCACAGGCCTCCAGCCTATCCAGTTCACTCTTGACCTTGTCCCGCAGAGCATACGGCACCAGTCATGGTTTACAAAAACGAGGAACCACCCCCTCCTTCAGGAAGAGCTTTGCCTCCACGCCCTTGAGTTTCCCAAGGTCGTCACAAAACAAACCTTGATGTCTTTGAAGCATCTTCTCCAACTGATCCTCCCATCGGCTCGGCACGGGTTGCACAAGGTGAACGGCGGCCCAGTCTCGCCTGATGTGGGTCAGCCAGTCTCGGCCTAGGAGAGACGGACCCCTCCCCGCACGACATACAACGGAAGCGCGGCGACCTGGCCTTGGTACCGCACAGACACGTCTGCCATCCCGACTGGCATTATCTTCTCGCGGGTGTACGTGAACAGTGTGAGGTCGGACCTGATAAGCTTCAGGTCGTTGAGTCTACGCGCGGTCTGTTCTCCGATGATCGACACCGCCGCTCCCGTATCAACCTGAAACGTGATCGGCGTGTTGTTCACTTCGACTTCCACCGTCATCGGGCATGCCACCGCAGAACCAATTGAAAACAGGCCCATCAACGGCTGCTGGTTCCGCACCGGGTCGCCTCGTACATCGCCGTCCATGACCTTAACGGTGGCCAACGCCCCTCGGCACACACGCTTCAGATGACCCACCTTGTGACAACGTAAACACACGGTGCTTTGAAACGGGCACACACAGTGCAGGTGTCGACCTCCGCATCCCAAACACGTCCGTGGGGTCACCTCGCCGCTCGTGCGGCCGCGTGGCGACGTCTGGCCCCGGCCCGCACCAAAGGTCATGCGTGCGTCCCGGGGCGCTCGCGCCACCGCGTGGGCCCCCGGGCCATTCGGCATGCCGCGGCCGGTGATAGCCCGAACATCTCCGAGAGTCTGCTCGACAGCTGTAGCAGTGTCGACCGCCGAGGTAAATGTAATGGCGTCACCCTTCAGCCGTAGAACCGCCGAAACCATTTTCGCATCTCACAAATCAGAAATAAAACGATCTCTGAGCCGAGCTGGACACTCCTCTGCCGTGAACTTGCAGGCCACGGAAGAATGCTTCACTCGCGCCACGAAATCAGCGACGCGCTCCTTTGTACCTTTCGCGAGGCGATCAAACTGGAATCGAGCCAGCTGTCATGACTTCTCCGGCGCCATGTGTGCTTTCATCTTCTGCACAATGTCCCGAAACGACAGCCCGTCATCACTGGGCTTGTCCGGTGCCACCAAATCACTCAGTTGTCGATAATGTTCCGCCGATAGCGAGGCGAGCAAGATCGACTTGTTTGCTCTCGTCGACAACATCATTCGCGTGGAAATAGCACCCCAACTGTTCTGAAAACAATTCGAAGTCGTCTCCGACGAAAACGGGCACCTGTCCATGCGCCGTGACTCATCGATCAACCATCCTCGTCGCCAATTGTGGTGTCCGAGGCGCAGCAGAACATGGAGGGCGAGAGCGTAGCAGTAACTCCGCTTTATTGCCCGACCGGATGTACATCAACGCCACCCCTAGCGGGCGAGTCATGATACACGAAAACCCAATCACGTGATACAGCACAGACCCCACCACCAGGCAAAGAGGAACTTTGTCTCCCAAGGGACACTGGATACCATTGGCCAGAATCAAGGGGCCAGGCTTAATGGTGGAGCTGAGTTGGTGAGGGAGCTGAGGGCTAAAATGGTACGTGTGCTAAGGGCGGACAGGAGGCCTTCATGCGAGGATTCTATGAGGGAGTTGAGCATCACCTGTAGATGAGTGATTCTTGGCCTGCTTGCAGAGGAATTCACACATTGCGTTCCTCCAAGCCTGTCGCTCGGTGCACTGCAGTTAGAGCAGAGGGTGGTGGGCTCTTGACAGAGGAATCCACAGTGAAGGCCAGCTGGGCTGGTTACTTTGAGTGGCTGTACCAAGCTGACCCATCAGCTGTTGAGATGGATATCAGGATTATAACTCTCCCCATTGCTAACCTTCCAATCAACTGTGAACTGCCTTCGTTTGTGGAAATACAGGCTGTCATGAACCATTTGAAAGAGTGTAAAGTTCCTGGGATCTGTGGCATCCATGCTGAACTTCTCAAGGCTGGTGGAAATGCTGTCCTCGCATCATTGCATGTAGTCCCGTGCTCTGTTTGGAGCACAGGCATCATCCCAACTGACTGGAAAAGGGGCCTTGTTGTCCCTCTCTGGAAAGGGAAGGGTGATTGCCAGAACTGCAACAACTACTGAGGGGTGACGCTGCTCTCAGTGCTGTGCAAGGTCTTTTCCCAGATCATTCTTGATCGGGTTCGCCAGCATCTGCTTGAGCACCAGTGCCCAGAGTCGGGCTTTACATCAGAGGTCAACGACTGACCGTATCCTTGCTCTTCTGGTCCTCACCGAACAGACGAGAATTTTGGCAGGGGCTGCTTGCAGCCTATGATGATGATCTCTGCAAAGCGTTCGATTCAGTGAATCGGGATGCCCTCTGGAGGATTCTTTGTCTTCATGGGGTACAACCAAAACTGATCAATCTGATGTCGGAAATATACTCTGGTACTGTGAGTGCTGTGAGGTGTGGTGGTTCCATCTCCGACGTATTTCCACTTTTTTACTGGAGTTTGTCAGGGGTATGTACTGCCCCCCAACAGTTTTCAACATTTGTATGAACTGAATTCTGGAGAGTATGTCAGAGAGATCAAGGTACCGTGCATCGTTGGGGAATGTCAAGATATCTGACCTTCATTTCCCAGATGATGCAGTCATCTTTGCGGAGACGTTAGATACCCTTATCAGAGCCCTCGAGGTGCAGAACGAGGAGTTGCAGCCACTGGGATTACAGATTTCCTCGAGTCCAAACTAAGATCCAGGCTTTCAATAACATCTTCAATGCTGCTCTCTTGTCTGTACCCATTTGTGGTGAAGATGTCGAGGTCACGGAGAGATTCACTTACCTTGGCAGTGATATTCATGTCTCTGCTGGCTGTGAGTCAGAGGTCAATAGACTTTTGGGTCTGGCCTGGGGAGTTATGGATTAACTGGATCATGGGGTGTAGCATCATCAGTATCTATGCAGGAGGATGAAAGTTCAAGTCTTCAATTCCTTGGTGCTTCCAGTCTTGCTCTACAGATGTGAGACTTGGACTCTGACAAAGGATCCGAGATGGAGACTGTGGTATCAGGTCTCTTCAGAGAATCCAAAGCTATCGCTGGTCATACTTTGTGTCCAACGAGCAGTTGCTGAGAGAGACTCAGATGAGATTTGTTACCTCTATAATCATGAGCATCAGCTGCAGCTGTTTGGACATGTGGCTCATTTTTCTGACGCTGATCCTACTCAGCAGATTCTCTCAATGAGGGAGCCTAGTGAGTGGAGGAGGCCAACGGGCCGGCCACATGCCTCGTGGGTGCAGCAGTTTGATCAGCATCTGAAGGAGATTGGAAAATGGGCCAGGCATCGGCCTGGGCGTTGGCCAGACGGAGGCCCCTGGAGTACCGAGGGAAATTGGATGCAGTGACGCGCTGCTCCAGTACATGCTCCTCCACCTCACCTGACCTCAAACATTCACTGGTTTGGTAATATTTCAATTCATTTGAGATTTTGTGTTTCCACCTGTACGTCACCAATCTTTCTCCCAAAGATGGGGGGAAATACGAGGAATTCAGTCTATCTCGAAGTTTTGCAGTGAATTAAATTGTCCGCATGTAGACACACTCAGGAGTTCGACATTCACCATTTTCCATGTTTGGACTTTTCCATCAACATCATTTTCTGTGTGTCAACATCATCAACATCATCCCACGCTTGAGACTTTTGACATTTTTCTGTAATAACCCATTTCCTTCATCGTGGCACATAAGAACCAATCCCACCTCTCCAGCCAACACCATCACCTTAGTCATTGTTATCAGCTTCATCATCATAATCATGAAAGGTACATTAATTTTCCATAGAACTACTCCCACAGTTTTGGAACCAGCCACATCAAATTTTCTGTGCAACTTCTGGGGTCCCTGTACATGTCCTAAAGTGGGTGGGAGTTTTCATAAAATGTCTCAAAACATTTTTGTTGAGATTGTGGTCTCCCACCTGTGCATAGCACAGGTACCTTGCTCGTTTTAGAAATACAGTAAGACCCTGACATACGTGAAGGATACGTTCCTGAAAAATTCCGCAAATTTCGAATCCGTGAATGTCGGGGCATGGTTTCAATGAGAAAAAGGAGGATAGGTTCCCACTGGTTCATGATTCAAAAGGGGAAATTTAAATTTTTCTGCACACGAATGCATACGATTACAGTTTCATTAAAGATTCTTACAAATTAAAAAAAAAACAAAAACAATAACAGCAGGTACTGTCCAAATTTTAAGATAAGACATATCTTTTGATGTGATGATGATAATGCTGATAGAGTTAGAATCCAGTGAACTCCTCTGAAGAGGACGCAGGTGAGGGTGTTGATGAGTCATACACCGAAGGGGATGCAGGTGAGAGTGATGATGGTGTTGAGGTGGAGGGACCAGAACAAAAAAAAAACAAAAAAAAGGGTAATCGACAGCTGTTTTGTTGAGTGCTGCAGGTTTCTGTATAGCTCCTTGTATGGGAGCAAAACATCATCCAAACCCCGCTTGAACAGGTGGTAATGCTCCATCACTGGGTCGGCATTTTTCAACATGTCAGCGACTGCCCTCATATCCTGCAGCATCTCAGTCATGAACTTGACGGTCAGGTTGGGCCTCGCCACCTCTTCCTCCTTCTCCTTCTCCTCCTCAGAAACCTTGATGGCATCCAACTCTTCAGTCAGCTCTTCCCCATATGAATTGATGAGCTCTTTCAATTTGTGAGGCTCCATATTGTCAAAGCCTTCCCCTCACATCTCCCGTGACAACCCGCCAATTTTCTGCCCATCTTCCGTGGTGTCAGGAAAACCTCTGAAGTCGTTGAACCTCTGGCCATAGGTTTTGCCAGCAAACGTTGATGGTGGAGGCTTTCACTTCATCCAACAAGTCTTTGATAGCTCTGATGCAGTGCGCTATGTTGAAGTCCTTCCAACAACACCCGGCAGTAAGTTCGGGGTCGGACTCCATAGCATCCAAGATGTGACAGGTGAGTACGTTTTTTTTGATGTGATGATGATGATGGGTCTATAACGTCCACCAACTAATGCCGGCAGACGTGACTCTCAGTTTAACGTCCGACCGAGGCACAGCACAAGCATCGATGAATCACCCTGCCTGTGAAACACTGGGATGACTTCGGTTGGGATTCAAACTCAAGCTAAACGGCTTTTGTTCGAGTGCGTGTACCCCGAGGCCATCCTGCCATCCCCTCATCAATTATGACTCAGAAATTTGGTTGAATGAACTCTCATCACTGGGGTATTGTCAATTTCAATGAGGTTAGTGCTATTGGGGAATATATTCCATTGCGAGAAAAAACACGTAATGTACGTACTTAGTTTTATTATTAGCCCCCGTTGGACTTGGTTTGAAAAAGGGGCTGATGGATTTGGTCTCGATTTTCACGTGCATGCCTCATGATTTTCACACCTGAACTAAAAATTTTATCGGCTTGTTCTTGTCACCTAACCAATTCACCCACCAAGTTTCGTCCGAATCCATCCATAACTTTTTGAGATATCCTGCTATGTGTCATTTTTAGCCCTTTCACTCAATGATGAAGAAACACTTAAAATTCTCAGATCCAGATCCGGATCCGGCTCTTCACCAAAATCTAATCATTTCGTCCGTGTCACATACCCCAACTCCACCAAATTGTTCAAATCCATCCACAGCTTTTTGAGACATTTTGTTCACAAACAAACAAACAGACAAACAAAAAGACAAGCCGGTAGGCGGACATGGGTAGTCGACTACCCAATAGAACCTGACGTGATGGGCCCGTTCGATGGGGGAATGACCTGAGGATTAAGCACAAGGAAATTCATGATTCTAGCTTCAAGGGTTAATGCTGCAGATTGTTTTTTCGTTAAAATACCCCCACATTTAGAGGTTTTTAGGCCGTTGCTAGGCCACGGAGGGGTCCATAGCAACGGTTCTTTCTCACACATAACTAGGACATACCATGAACCTACCATACCAGTTTTATGTATATCTGACTCACAGTCTCTGAGATATAACGAACTTCGTTTTTTTATTGTTTTCGACCAGGGTTCATTCAAAGTCTATCTTCTCCAACAGTTTTCATAGGATCCGGCTGGAAATTTTTGACAATATGGCTGAATGTACTGCCCACAGTCGCTCGTGGCCCGATTTTTGATTTTCGAAAAAATATTTTTTTTCTGATTTTTCAAACATTTCAGTCATGTTGCTAGGCAACGGATGGGTCCATAGCAACGGTTCTCATTTGCACACAACTAGGTCATGGTATGAACCTCCCAACCAAGTTTTTTTTTATTTTTTTTTTTTTGTATACCTTGGTCGAGGCTCGTATGAGAGCTAACACACAACTCACAGCAAGGAGGCATGAGACAAGAGGGGCGGGAGTGGAAGGGACAAAACAGTGGGGAACAGACACATTAGGTGAACTGTGGAAGGGAGAGGGATGGGGATGGGACGGGGAACATGGCGAAGAGAAGATGGACATTACAGGGACTTTCAGGAAGGAAAGCAGGAGAATTGAAGGAAGTGGGCTTGGGTGGATTATCGGGGGTAGAAAAGATCGAGGATTTGGATGGGGGAAGATAAGAGGTGGTGGTGAACAGCTGTTTTGAAAGCCTGGAGGGAAGAATGGGAAAGAATAGAGTGAGGAAGTTTATTCCAAAGGCGGGAAAAAAGAGGAATGAAAGAGTGAAGATGAGCAGTGATTCGTGATTTTGGTAGTTTTACCAGAAGGGGGTTGTTGGCGGACCTTGAGCGCCCTGTGGAAATGTGGTTGGGACAAATCGCAGAGAGAGCAGGGGGGGCAAGGCTGGAGAGGAGTCGGTAGAAGACAGAAAGACCACCGACCAACCTGCGGTGATTGAGTGAGAGGCCCAAAGACTCAGCTTCATTGCGGGAGATGCCAATGATCTTAAAGTTTCATCGAAATTGCCATTGTATTAACGGAGCACTGGACCAAATAGAGGGACAGACAGACAGACAGACATATCAACGGAAATACTGATAATAAGGGAAGAAAAAAAAAATCTCAAAAAAAAAATTTATGGAATTTTTTTTTTCGACTTGATCGACGACCCAACAGGCAGACAGGGGTAAAAAAGATAACCTCCGGTGGCAGAGGTAATTGTTTCTCCTGTAACAGCACCATGGAATAACTTATTTCAAAAAAGTATTCCAAAAAAGAAATTGAAGTGTGAGTTTGGTTTTCCTTTTCAGTTCGAGTTTTTTTGGATATATAACATCCTGAAGCTGATCAACTATAAACCCATCATTAATTTCGAGTAAATCATCAATTAATCTTAAGATATTTCCACACCTTCATGCAGTTGTTCGTTCATTCCTGCACATGTTCTGGACCCAATCAGACTCGCACATGTGCAGGAATAAATTTACAAAGAAAGGGGCCAGATCTGAACCCATAGGTATCCCCACTTTCTGCTGGAGTATCTTGTTGTCAAATGTAAAGAAACTTGTTTTGGAGAAATCAAATACTTTCTTTAAGTTATTTTTTTTGAAAACTCCATGAATATTGATTTTCCTTTACCGACCAGTTTACTCTTTTTTGAGAGACTTTAATGTATACTTTATCACCTCCTGCAAATGTTTTATCTACCATTCTGTCCAATGCGATTATGAGCTTGTCATGCGGAATGTTTGTGTATAATGTGGAAAAATCATGAGTTGATCGACATTTAGCCTTTCCCTTGTTATGAATGTTGTGGATGCTGTCGATTTTAGATTTGGAATTATCAATGATCCAGAATTTCTTCATCCCAGAATACAACCTCGCCTTTAC
The DNA here is from genome assembly GCF_056783735.1 of Eptatretus burgeri. Classification (NCBI taxonomy): domain Eukaryota; kingdom Metazoa; phylum Chordata; class Myxini; order Myxiniformes; family Myxinidae; genus Eptatretus; species Eptatretus burgeri. The sequence continues at coordinate 61,737,914 of NC_140976.1, read as the reverse complement.
ATGGTAGTTAAAAAAAATATTTTTTTATAAATTAGTTTCATCACCCCTGTAATCTTACTTGACAATGTTTTCAATCTGCATTCTCTACTTGCGATGATGAACATCATCTTCCAAGGGTTTTTGTACATTTTTGGGATCCAGTGTATGAATGGTAATTTATGGTGTTTATCTGGAACTAACGGTCTTCTCGCTTATGAGTAATTTATATGGTGTTGTATGAAGTCTATAAAGGATTGATCTTAATTCTACTTCTGTTAAGTTTGTCGTGTAATTTCTTTTTTTGTTTTATTGATTATTTTGCATCGGGATAGTAATGTCACCTCCCGCCTGTTGGGGAAGTAACCGTCGGTCCCCCACGGGGATATTTTTTAAGCGGTGAAGCCACTTCACTCCAGGGCTTCGTTCGCACATGGGTGCGATATTTTTTCGGGATGTTTGACAAAATAACAAATCATAATAATAAAAAAATGAGGCGGATTCAAAAAAAGGGAGCGGGTGGGTACGATCAACTGGTATTATTATTATTTTTTTCTTTGTTTGGCCGAATCTACAGATATTTGATTGGTGAAGATCTCACGACTCATTTACCTGGTGTGTCTGTAACTATGTCCTCTGTGTCCCTTGAGGGTCTCGTGGTGAGGTGTTAAAACAAGAGCCGATTATGTTTTGGCCAGTATGTCATCAATTCCTTCCTTTAATCCAAATGGGTAATCAGTTGTTAAATTATTTAATCCAGAAAAGTTCTCGACACGTACAGAATTGTGCGATTGTTGTATCCTCCATCACATTCATTTTTACCACCATAACTGATCATCTTTTCTGCAACCTGAGCACAGAAGCTCGCATTTTTTTTTTTACAATATCCATGTGTAAAGTGATGAGTAGTGGACAAGCAGTAGTTGTATCTGGGTTTGTCGTGCCGCTCCTGTGCGCATTCATTGTTCCATCTCTCGATGTTTCACCAACATATTGCATTTGCAACAAGTGAATAAATTAAATTTTATTATTTGTAGCAAATATAGGACAAGTTTTGCAATTACAAGTCCCACATTTACACACACACACACACACACACACACACACACACACACACACACACACACACACACACACACACACACACACACACACACACACACACACACACACACACACACACACACATCCTGATTCCGAGTCACAACAGGTTGAATGTCATGTCAACCTGAAAAAACCTGTTGCGTCTTAACTAATATAACTTTCACTAGTTAGCAATTGTATATTTCACCACGTCGGGTCCCTTCTCCAGCTTACTCGGTTTCCGTCAGGAGAGTCGGTTCCATCAGCATTGTTGAAACCCAGTAATGTCATGACGTTCACGAGCAGCACGTTCCGACAGAGACGGACGTTCGAGTTCAAGGTCTTGCGACAGATCGGACATTTCGCGGCCCGAGCGCTTTGCGACACACGATCCAGGCACACGCGACAAAACGTGTGACCGCAACATGACGTCACGGGATCGTTAAAAAATTCCACACACAGGGAGCAGCTGAACTCTCTCTCCAGTTCTTGGTACTCGCTGTCTGACAGCGCTGGTCGCGACATTATCTCCAACCGACTCTCCGAGCTCCACGTGATCCGTGACACGTGATCCATGACGCGCAGGAATGTTCCTCTTTTGAGTTTCATTTCCGCGATGGGCGGGGCCACACCATATGCGGAAGTTATCGATGATTGGTCGGAGTGAAACGTCACGCGGATATTTTTTTTTTTAATCAATGGAATGAACGATGAACACGTCACCGTCCGAGTACCATTTATTATTTATTATACGTAATGACCATCAATGGCTTGGGAAACGATTTATAAAAAGTTGTTGTTGTTGTTTGTAGTAGTGGTAGTAGTGGTAGTGGCGGTGATGGTCGTTTATGCTTTTGGTAACCATTATTTTTTTATTGTTATTATTTTTTTTACCATCTCTGCCAATACTGAACACAACTTTGAACAATCACCACCACCTACATGCCACCATGAATTATTTATTTATAGACACCTTATCCTCTCCACAACCCACGCACAACGTTCAATTATTACCTCCACCACCGAAGGTGAGCGGAGGTTATATGTTCTCACCCCTTACTGTCTGTCTGTCTGTCTGTCTGTCTGTCTGGTGCCTACAGATCACAATTTAAAACCAATCGTCATGAAACTTTGCCAAGTTGTAGAGGGAGTCTCAACTGAGAAGCCTATTGTTTTTGAGGTCAAAGGTCAAAGGTCATCTTTAGGTCAAATTTCGAAAATCGTCATCTTTCTATCAGATTGACTTGAAATTTGAACGGGATTTGCATATTGCGTCACTCAATTGGGAAACCAACGATTTTTCAGATCGAAAGGTCAAAGGTCAACTTGAGGTCAAACTTCTAAAATCATCGATTTATATCCTCTTCAACTTTCAAGTTAATGGGCCAGATTTAAATTGATGATTTCAATTCGGCGTAGTCCATCACTGGATTAAAATCATCAATTTAAATCTGAAAAATAATCAGATTTCATCCGATCGACCTGAGCTTTGATGAACATTGTTAATTTTAATCATTTAAAATGAAATTGACAATTTGATGTATCCATGGCAACCTTTGGAGAGAGGCGGTGGATTTTGCAAGTATCGTGCTCTGCATGACGACGTCTTTTTCTTGTTTATTTATTTGTGCACACCTCATATTCATGCACAGCCAGTACAGTACTACGGACGTAACAGACGTATTCTCATATATCTTTGAATGGTGTGCATGCTTTTTCATAGGGTGGACCATAAAAAAGGTCAACATTTGCTAAAGCCAAGACTTTCTTCAGAATACAGTTATGAGTAAATTCAAACTTTCCTTTGATTGTTTCCGAGCCAAAGTTTGTTTATTTATTTGTGCACACCTCATATTCATGCACAGTCAGTACAGTAGTACGTACGTAACAGACGTATTCTCATATATCTTTGAATGATGTGCATGCTTTTTCATAGGGTGGACCATAAAAAAGGTAAACATTTGCTAATGCCAAGACTTTCTTTGTAATATAGTTATGAGTAAATTCAAACTTTCCTTTGATTGTCTCCGAGCCAAAGTTTGTTTATTTATTTGTGCACACCTCATATTCATGCACAGTCAGTACAGTAGTACGTACGTAACAGACGTATTCTCATATATCTTTGAATGATGTGCATGCTTTTTCATAGGGTGGACCATAAAAAAGGTCAACATTTGCTAATGCTGAGACTTTCTTCGTAATACAGTTATGAGTAAATTCAAACTTTCCTTTGATTGTTTCTGAGCCAAAGTTTGTTTATTTAATTTTTTTAAGGTATTAAAAATAATGCGGCAATTTTAAATCGAGCAGTGTATGATCTTTATACCGAAGGAAGACCTTGCGATGTTTCATTACAAAATCCAGCTTTTCGAGGCACTGAATGAAAATGATAACAGAAGATAACAGTATGGAGTTTGTAATTACTTTTCTGAGCTCCTGGAAATGAAGATCTCAGTGCAGATGAAATAATTTTCTCTGAAGATTGCTGTGTTCATATGAATGGGATGATGAATAAACAGAACAACAGGTTTTGGGGGTTGAGAAAAGCTTTACCATGAACCATGAAGACCATGAATGAGACCATGATGATGGTCCATGAATGAATGAATGAGACCATGAATGATGAATGAGACCATGAAGAAGAATCACTGCACTCTTCGAAATCACCGTCTGGTGTGGATCGAGTTCATCACCAATCTCCGATCCCTATTGTTTATGAAGACCCTAATATCGCCATGGCAGTAACTGTGACATCAGATCGTTATCTTCACAGGGCCGCAGGATGGCTCAGGCACGAACGGCACACACACACACACACACACACACACACACACACTCACCTCTCAGCTGTCGAGCCTGGGTTTCAATCCCAACCCAGCTATAAAAACTGTCATCCCAGTGTTTCACAGGCAGGGTGAATCATCAATGTGTGTGCTGTCCCTCGGATGGACATTAAACGGGTGTCCCCTCTGCCAGAATTTGTTGGTGGACGTTAAAGATCCAACAGCGTCAACAGTGTCCTTCGCAGAGAGTGGGTGAGTTTTCGTCGGTACCCTGGATAATGATGGCACAGCGGCACAGCTGCCCCCCTCGGCCAATGATGCTACCCCGCAGGCTTGTGCTGCATCCAAACGAAGAAGTTGAACATGGATGCAATGTTAATTGATTTCTGTATTCTGGACAGCTTAAGTGTGGTCTATGTTCCGTCTTAGCCTTGACTACGAGCTGTACAATTTCTTCGCTGCTTTGTAGACATACATAAAGTATGGGATCTATATTGTGGAAGAGGGCACAAAAGAAAGGGGAAACGGGTTCATGACCAATTCAGGCAGAGATATAAGAGGATATAAGCCTGGACAGAAATTGTAGAATGGACGTACAGATGATGATGTAAATTGTTAAGCACTCACGAATAACCCATCCGTACGGATGGGTTAATTCCCCCCCGAATTATGTAGGTAACAACTTGTAATACCCAACCCCACCAGGAGCTGCGCCACATGGTACACATTAACACAGAGAGAAGTGATCATACCCCCTGAAGGCCCAGGACTATGAATTTTTTTTTTCTCCCCAGAACCACCTAAAACATTCCCATGCATCTCCCAAATACAACCAGTAGATTTCAACTCATTCCGTTCAGTGGTTCAGGAGTGCATAGAAGTCAAACAAACAAACACTTCTCAAATTATATACAGTATAGTAGGATTTTAATGAACTCCAATTACTCTTATTACATTTTCATGATGCAAATTAAGCACAAATTATATAGTGTGACTTCCATAGCACAGGAAAAAGTTTGTGACATGTAAAACACTCGACGGCACTAACTCTCATGCACTCTGTACAATTTAGCTTCTGGGTTCCGAGTTACAAAACAAGTACTCTTGTCCAGATCAGCCAAACTTTAGGGATTTATATTTGTGTTTCCCAAATTCTTATGTTGCATTAGTCATCACAGCGTCTTCCAACGGATTGTTTTCTGTTATAAATTATTATTCCTCGCAGGTTTTCTGACTGTCCTGTGGCTCAGCTTGTACCAAAGGAGAGTTCAAGGTTATTATGTAATGCCGTAACCCTAACCGTAACCCTAAGCGTAATGCTAACACAGTTGCACGACCTTCAATGACTTTTCAACCGAGTTGTGCGACGTCTTACGATGACATTGATGTCGGTATATCTCATTTCTTCATCTATCAGTATTTGCCCAACAACCTTCAATGTTTCGGGCATTTCACAAATCTCCAATGATGCATATAAATAACTCGTATTCAGAACAAATGTTAGACTGATAAAATCATTCCCCCCCCCCCCGACCCCCGACATATTGTCATTACTACTTATTGTCAGGCCATAAGCCACCTGTTTGTCCCGACGGTGGCACACGGCAACTGAACGATCAATTGATCAAGAGGTTGTAGATAAGATTGCAGCATGTAACTTGGTACCACTTGGCCAATCAATTAAGATCTGTCACGTGACTGCAGGCACGATACCCGTTTGTAACGGTAACCTCACCTGTAACGGTAACACGGCTTTGGACCTGGAAGCCGGCACGAGGTTACCGGTACGAAATGTGATTGTGGTCGTTCAACAACTCGGCGTGTCGTCTGGAGTTATCAGGGCTGATGACTGGTCCTCTAAAACTTGCAGTCTTTCTGTTTCTCTCTCTGTCTCTCTCTGTCTGTCTCTCTCTCAAATTCAAAAAAGCAATTATTCCAAAGAAATGAGAAGTTTCATTTAAGTTACCTGGACAGGCAATCAGGACAAAATGATGAGCTGTCCACAGCCAGAATTCAATCATTGTGCATTCAAAATGTTATAATATATGGAATGTTGGTCCATCATGTTTTACCTCCTGCCTGAACTGGACATGCATACAAATTAGTGCATTAGCAACATTTAGTTCTCATGAGACTTTTTGGCCTTCAGCCAATTGTGCCTTACAAGTTAATCTTTACTTTACCTCGAAGCTTGTGAGCATGCTTTCTCCATTCTCGTTTAAACATCAAAAGAGCCTGTTTTTTTTGGCCCGAAACACTAGGGCCGATAGAATGCCGGACTGAAAGGTAAGTGCGTGATTTGTGGTGACATGGCCTGGGGGCAAGCAGGCCTAGCAGTGAAACTCAAAATGTCGGGTCGTCTTCGCATTCTGTTGTCCAGTGGCCGAACACCTCGCAGACCTCGCAGTACGGCCGGGGAGGCCGTCGCCGAGGAGTGCGGCATCTTTGGTTGTTCCGGAGGGGCGAAGCTGACCGGGAAGGTGGCGGGAGCTCTTGGCATTGACCCGTCTCGTGCGGGATGAAGACACCGCACAGGTCGCAAAATGTTTGTTTCTCCGGAGTTTTGCTAAAGAGGAAGGCAGGACAAAGGTGACAATAAAATTCTCATTGGTATATGATGTACAAAGGCAACAAAAACAACATGGTGGCGACCAAATTTTGTAAGTCAGCAAATTAAGGAAAGTATGTCAAATAATGTATACCACAAAGAAAAAGGCTTGTCCTCCATCCCATATCCCATTCGTAAAAAAATATTATTTTATTCTATATCTAAGAACCTCTCTGCTCCTATTTTCACGAGGAATTGCGTACATCGAACAGAAATGATAGACAAGCAGAACGAAGCTTCTTTGGCATCCGTTGCATACTCCATAAAGAAGGATGCTTAACTGTTAGCCCGCAACTTCCACACTGGTTGTCAGACGATTCATAAACAAAGGAGAAGTACAATGGAAGAGAAATGAAAAGGAATGAAGAATTCACCAAGGTGGTGAAATTTTTAGAGATCATATCAAATCAAAAGAAAACTTTTTAAGCAGCATAGAGCGACAAGATTGTTTCCATGCCGAGCTGGACCAAGCTTTGCGGAGAGGCCGAAGGAGACGGCACTTCATACATCACAAAGGAGGTGAATTTTTTTTCTTTGTTTTGTATGCAGGTGGTGGCCCACCTGGTGCTGGGCTGCTGATGCAGCACTCCTGTTACCAGAAAGCTTGTACTCATTTTACCGACCTCAGAAGGATGACAGGCTGAGTCAACCCACCTAATGTTATTTAACGGGTAGAGACAGGGGCTCAAACTCAAGACCCTAAGATCTTAAGCCAGCCACCTAAACCATGAAGCCAACACCAGGCTTGGAGGTGATTTGATAGAGATGTTTAAGATGATAAAAAGGTAGAGATAAAATCAGTGCAGAAGAGTTTTCATATTTTTTTTATAAATACCTAATTTCTATCCAAACAGACTCCTCAACATTAATTTCATCGCTTTCTCTTGATACGAGATGTTGCGTATGTGTTCGAAAGATGTTCTTTTCACATGATCTGAAACGCCTTCGCATCCTCCCTTCACTCCCTCGTTAGCCCTTGAAGGACCAGAGACATTGTGTCAATGACAATCAGGCTGTGTTGGCCCATCCGAGCTGTCACCAGGTGGGGTGGGGTGTGAACAATATCTCATATCTCTCTATCTCTCTCTATATCTATCTATCTATCTATCTATCTATCTATCTATCTATCTATCTATCTCTCTCTCTCTCTCTCTCTCTCTCTCTCTCTCTCTCTCTCTCTCTCTCTCTCTCTCTCTCTCTCTCTCTCTCTCTCTCTCTCTCGTATCTATCTCTTCTCGTCTCAGATGAGTGCTGGGCTCATACAGTGCTTATCGAAAGTCTACACCCCCTTTGGAAATTTTCACCTTTTGTTGCCCTTTAGCCTGGAATTAAATTGCGTTAAATCAGACTTTTTTTTAACCTTCATTTACACATCGTAACCCACAACTTTCAAGTGGAAAACAAATTATACAAATTTCACAAGATTAATAAAAAATACAAAACTAGAATATCTTGGTTGGGTGTGTCACGTCCCCACCCCCCTGCCCCCCTCCTCCCCCTGAGTTAATACTTGGTGGAAACACCTTTGACAACAATTACAGCTGCGAGTCTGTTGGGATACGTCTCTACTAGCTTTGCACACCTTGATTAGGCAATACTTGCCCATTGTTCTCTCCAAAACTGTTCAAGTTCAGTGAAGTTGCGTGGGGAGTGTTGATTGACAGCAATCTTCAAGTCATGCCACAGATTTTCAATTGGATTCAGGTCAGGGCTCTGACTGGGCCACTCAAGGACATTTACCTTTATGTTCCTTATCCACCCCAGTGTAGCTTTGGCTGTGTGCTTCGGGTCGTTGTCGTGTTGAAAAATGAACTTCCGTCCCAATTTCAGCTTTCTTGTCGATGCAGAGGGCAGCAGGTTTTCCTCTCGGATTTTTCTGTATTTTGCTCCATCCATTTTCCCTTCGATCCCAACAAGCCCCCCAGTTGCTGCTGATGAGAAACATCCCCATAACATGATGCTGCTACCAACCTGCTTCACAGTCGGGATGGTGTTCTTTGGGTGATTTGCTGTGTTGGGTTTGCGCCAAACGTAATGTTTTGCATTTAGGCAAAAATGTTCCATCTCGGTTTCATCAGACCACTAAACCTTTTGCCACATGGCTTCAGAATCTCCAGAGTGGTTTTTTGCATACCTCAAACAGGACTCAAGGTGGGCTTTTTTGAGTGATGGCTTCCTTCTTGCCACCCTACTCGACAGGCCAGACTTGTGGAGTGCTTGGGATATTGTTGTCATGCACACAGTGACCAGTCTCTGCCATAAAGCCATGTCGTAGCTCTTTCAAAGTTGTCATTGGCCTCTTGGTGACCTCTCTGGTCAGCCTCATTCTTGCTTGGTCATTCAGTTTGGAGGGACAGCCTGATCTAGGCAGGGTTTTGGTGATACCGTACGCCTTCCACTTCTTAATGATTGTCATGATTGTGCTCCAAGGGATATTGAAGGCCTTTTGAATATTTTTATACCCATCCTCTGATCTGAATGCCTGGTGTTGGCTTAATGGTTAGAGTGGTGGGCTTAGGGTCCCGAGTTCAAATCTCACTCGGCTGTTGAATTAATACCAGGTGGGATTGACTCTGCCTGTCATCCTTCCGAGGTCGGCAGAATGAGTGCCAGCTTGCTGGTATCCTGTGTCGGAGTGGTGACCCGTCCAGGATTGTGCCCAATAGCCAAGGAGACTGCTTAGGCAGCACCAACGTTCTGTACAGTGTATGGTCCCAATCTCCTCCTCCTCCTCCTCCTCCTCCTCCTCCTCCTCCTTGATCTGTGCCTTTCCATAACTTTATCCCGGAGGTCTTTTGAAAGCTCCTTAGTACTCATGGTCGAGTCTTTGCTGTGAAATGCACTACCCAACACAGGGAACCCACAGGAACAGCTAATTTCATTCTGAAATAATAAGAATCACTGCAATTTAACACAGGTGGAGGCCAATTAACTCGGTGTGTGATTTTGAAGCTGATTGCTTACACCTGAGTTAATTTACAATTGTTATTATAAGGAGGGTGGGACACTTATCCAACCAAGGTATTGTCGTTTTGTATTTTTAATTAATTTTCTGAAATCTGTAGAATTTGTTTTTTTCATTCGGAAGTTGTCTGTTACGATGTGTAAATTTGAAGGTGGGAAAAGTCTGATTTCATGTGATTCAACTCAAGGCTAAAAGGCAACAAAAGGTGAAAAAAAACATCTGAAATGGGGGTGTACACTTTCTATAGGCACTGATTGATTCGATTATCTGAGGGTAGTTATGTGCACATAGGGGGTAATAGGAATGTCTCTTTGCTTTGTAAATATCTTTTTGCCTGTACATATAATATGCTCTCTGACCTGTAATTTAAATGCGTGCCATTATTATATTATTACATGCTTGAAACCTAATGCTGTCTTGACTCATCCTGTTTGTCCCGACGGTGACTTATGGTGACCGACCGATTGATTGATTGATTGATTGATCAAGACATTGGGCTGTATACAAGATCACAGCACGTGACTTGGTACGCCTCAGCCAATCAATTAAGACCTCTCACGCAATCGCAGGCACGACACCCGTTCATTACGGTAACCTCACCTTTAACGGTAACACGACTTTGGACCTGGGAGCCTACCCGAAGTTAACGGTATGGAAGGCGACCGTGGTCGTTTAATGGCTCATCGTGCTGTCTGGGGTTATTCGAGCCCACGACCGTTACAATGCTATTCACGATATGCTGGGTTTCCCTTATTTAGTAAAGAGTGTTCTGTTTTTCGAAATGATCTTCCCACAGCAAGGAGAGACATCTACTCACACTGGACTGCCCCCATTGCCCCGAAAGGAAGCTTGCATCAACTCTTCCATTTTGGTTTTGAGGTCTTCGTTTTTGTTCTGCAGACTCACAATGATGGAATTCAGGGATGATATCTGTCCAGGAAGAGAAAGGCAAAAACAAACAAACAAAAAAAAGAAAAATTACTGAAATTCCAGTCTCGATCACTTAAAGTAAAACAATTATGTTTTCTTTAATCAAACTGAAAAACGAGACGCGACAATTTGATGATGCTTCGAAAATGATTTCTTCTTGGAATTTCATGGATAACTTCAATTCATCCCAATTCATCAACTAGACAAAGAGAATGCGGCACAAACACCCCACAAACAGTCTACGATTGATGAGATTCTCAGAAATCATGATAAATGATGATAACGTGCAATAATCAGGTTATCAGGTCATCAGATCATTTATGGCAGAGATAAAGAGTCACACTGAAAGAAAATACAACAACACGAAGAAGTTAAAGCAAGAAAGGTATTTTTAAGGTCCATCATGACTGTCGTCATCCTGGGGAGATCTTTCCCCTCCTCCGTATTCATAAACAACGAAGAAGGAAGATCAAATCATTTATTCGTCTTGCAGTGAGCGGATCTCAACCACACTATGGTGGGCACATTCACACAAGGAGACCATTTAATTTATTGGTTCTCTCTATATTTTGGTTTTGGATTCGGTAGACCCTCGGTTCTCGCATTGATATTCATGTCATGGAACCTTCACACACAGCAGTGCAGGTCGGCATCCCATGAGAAGCGGAATATATGATTTACACAAACTGAAATTGTTAAGATATGATTTGTTGTCATTTGTTCAGTACGAAGTGGCCATTGCACTAATACAAGCCTCGATTCTACAACTTTTGGTGTTATATCAATACAATCTGTTGATGTGCCTTCTGAGCTGTGTGTGTGTGTGTGCGTGCCACGATTTACCACCTGACATGGCATTTCCAAAAAGGAAAATCAAACACATCCGGTGACTCTGTGTCCTATTTCCCTATTTCTGAGATTTTGTCAGGATTGCGTGGAGATGACAACCATTCACTTGTCCACTTGTTGATTTGAACAGTCATGGGAATCGAACCCACACCAATGGAGTGAAAAAGTGGCTTTAACCACTTGTTCAAACGACCATTCTGCTTTGGCACATCGACATACACTTTCAACAACTAGAAGGGTACTGGGTAGAGCGCGTCCCTCCGCCACGTAATGCCTGATACACGAGAAGTACGTATCGGGCCCAAAACATTTTTGAAATATCATGCTATACAGTACTATATCGTTTTTGGCCCCATCTCTCAATGGTATGCCTGATGTTGGCTCAATGGTTAGGGTGGCAGGCTTTGGATCCTAGGGTCCTGAGTTCAAATCCTGCTCATCTGTTGAATTAATACCAGGTGGGGTTAACTCGACCTGTCATCCTTCCGAGGTCGGCAAAATGAGTGTCACCATGCTGGTATCCTGTGTCGGAGTGGAGACCCGTCCAGGTTTGTGCCCAATAGCCAAGGAGACTGCTTAATCAGCACCAACGCTCTGCACAGAGTATGGTCCCAATCTCCTCTCCTACTCTCAATGGTGAAGAATCACTTTTAAAATTAAATAATTATCATATCCAGATCCGGATTCGGATCTTCACCCAAATCGAATTAATTCGTCCTTGTCACACACCCAATGTGTCCACCAAGTTTCGTCCGAATCCGTACATAACTTTTTTAGATATCCTGCTATACATCATCTTTTGCCCCATCTCTCAATGGTGAAGTTGCAGTAGTCGGATCTTTAAAAATTCGGATCTTAAATTTAAAAAAAAATTCTAGTAGTCGGATCTGGATCCGGATCTTCACCAAAATCTAATCAGTTTGTCCTTGTCATGCACTGAACCTGTCCACAACCTTTTGAGATATCCTGTACCCAAACAGACAGACAAACAGACAGAAAGGGTGAAAACATAACCTCCTTCACCTTCGGTGATGGAGGTAAGGATATAAAAATTACGACAGAAAGTTAACATGTTGGGCAGCATCCTGGAGCTGGAAAGGAAATGCTTGAACGTGCTGATGAGCACGGAGCACGAATTTTGTGATGAGCATCCCCTAAATGATCTACAAAGGGGGGGGGGTGTTTAAATTAACCCAAACACCAAGTTGTCATCCAGACACTACCTTGGAGTTCCCTTCGTGCGTATGCGCAGCTTGTGGTTGCTCGGTTCCATGGTTTTGGAGTTATGGAGGAGTCGGACCGACGGGCGGACTGACAAACGCTACATCAGAGCAACAATGGATTTCCTCAAACGAGAGTTGAGAAAGTGTGTGGGTTTACCTTCACGACCACAAAGCTCCGATGGTAATTCCCGAAACGTGGACCTCACCTTGTTTTACACACCGGTAAACCTGCACTTTGTCAACTATTATTGATGAAAATCCATCATTGAAAACGACTTGCAAACCTCGACCATGACTCTTCTGGCTGCAAGTATGCGCAACATCGACTGGTACTACTATCACCTTCAATTATACACTGAGAACATGTAAATGTCACCGCCTGAAGTGGTATCGTTGCTCTACAATTTGCCGACAAGCAGCCGCGATGGTGGTTCTTTATCCCCCGCCGCGTGGCGGAAGGGGGATATTGTTGTCACCCGGGTCGTCCCTCCGGCTGTCCGTCCAGGCATCAACATTTATAGCTGTGAGTGGAATAACTCATAAACTGTTCGCCATATCGATTTGAAATTTTGGTCACACATGTACCACCTGAAAAGGAAGAACCCTATTGATATTGGGCGCGGCCAGATCCAAGATGGCCGACTGGGGCGGCCATCTTGAAAAAAAAGTTTTTTCGCCATATCGATTTGAAATTTTGGTCACACATGTACCACCTAAAAAGGAAGAACCCTATTGATTTTGGGCGTGGCCGGATCCAAGATGGCCGACTGGGGCGGCCATCTTTAAAAAAAAGTTTTTTCGCCATATCGATTTGAAATTTTGGTCACACATGTACCACCTAAAAAGGAAGAACCCTATTGATTTTGGGCGTGGCCGGATCCAAGATGGCCGACTGGGGCGGCCATCTTTAAAAAAAAGTTTTTTCGCCATATCGATTTGAAATTTTGGTCACACATGTACCACCTAAAAAGGAAGAACCCTATTGATTTTGGGCGTGGCCGGATCCAAGATGGCCGACTGGGGCGGCCATCTTTAAAAAAAATTTTTTGTAATAAATGGAAAACCGCTTCTCTGATTTCAATTATTTTTGGTTACTACGTTCCTCACCCCTGGGGAACTTTTTCGAGATCATGACCAAATGGTGTCTTGTTTCCAATTCACCTCCCTCATTATCTGGAATACGTATGACCTTTTTCATTCAATGACGGGGGATTCCCCATCTATGATGGTATATTTTTAAATTAATATCAGGGAATTAAGCAATTCTGTGATGGGCCAATCCAGAAGCATGAGAAAGTTGTTTTCAGTCAAGTTAGTCATCATTTCTTGGTTTTTGTCCTCAAAGGTTGGTCCTTGAAGACCTTTTGTGGGGGGGGGAATGGTGAATTAAAATGCAAGACCACTTTCACAACTCTACTGCTTTTCATCATCACCAGCTACAAGTAACAATCAGAGTTGTCCTGCAGAGGATAACAAATGCTGGTCATACGGTAGGTCCGATGCATATCACTCTGCATGTGGATATTGGAGTATCTCATCGGAACAAACAACACATTTTCAGCCAAAACACAAGCAACATCAATTTTCAGCTACAGCATGCATTACCTGGCTTTCAGACGCCTCCGAGTTTGGCGAGGCAGCAACACCTAACAGGACAGGGTCACAATCAGCCAAGCCACGAGACAAAAGCAAAGCACAAGACAAAGCACTTGCGGGCAGCAAGCCAAGCTTGTGTTCTCTGATTAGCTGATATTGCGGCAATTTTTTCTCTCTACAAGACCGAGGCTCATGGAGGTCGAGAGAGAGAGAGAGAGAGGGAGAGAGAGAGGGAGAGAGAGAGAGAGAGAGAGAGAGAGAGAGAGAGAGAGAGAGAGAGAGAGAGAGAGAGAGAGAGAGAGAGACAGAGAGAGAGAGAGAGAGAGAGAGAGACAGAGAGACAGAGAGACAGTGAGAGAGAGAGACAGACAGACAGACAGACAGTGAGAGAGAGAGAGACAGACAGACAGTGAGAGAGAGAGAGAGACAGAGAGACAGTGAGAGAGAGAGACAGACAGAGAGTGAGAGAGACAGAGAGAGAGAGAGACAGAGAGACAGAGAGAGAGAGAGACAGAGAGACAGAGAGAGAGAGAGAGAGAGAGAGAGAGAGAGAGAGAGAGAGAGAGAGAGAGAGAGAGAGAGAGAGAGAAAATCAGCGGATTGGGAAGGGTTAATGGGGGAAATAAAGATCATGCGTCAGTATGGGGATGACATGAGGTGGCAGTGTACTGCCTGTTTGAAGCATTGGAGGGAAGAGTGGGAATTAACAGCCTCAGGAAGGCAGTTCCACAGAAAGGAGAAACGAAGAACAAAGGGGTTGAGGTGTGCAGTCAATCTGTTTAAGCTTAACCAGGATAGTGTTACTGGAAGAACACGCGCATCCTTGAGTTGCTGGGGAGGGTCGGAGTACTGAGTGAATAGAGGGAGCAATATAAGAGAAGAGGTGGTAAAAAAAAAGAGAGTGATCACAGAAGATTCCAATGCTGATGAGAACTTTCGATTCCACAGAATCCAGGTGAGGCAGATATGATGCTGGGGCATCAGCCCATAGAAGAGAAAAGTACAGTCAAAGACCTTGTGGACTGTGAGTGACTGTTTTTCCGAGGAAGGACTTGGATCGACAGAGGATGCCCAGTCTTTAACTGGCTTTGAAGGCCAGCCTTTCCATGTGGTCAGACCAGGAAATGGCATTGCTAATGGTGAGGCCAAGAAGTTCAACAGACTGAACCTCTTCCAGTTGTCGACCGTGGAAATAGACAGGTGAGTTTGTTTGACAATCCTTCAGGAGCGACATTGTGAGACAGTGATATTTTCAGTATTGAAGGACACGTTCCATTTATCAGACCAGAATCTAATCAATTACACATCAGCAGAGAGTGACGTAGCCACAGCCTGCCTCCAGTGGGATGGGGAACTTCATGACAATGTGGAGTCGTCTGCCAAAAAGGAAGAGAGCGTTTTGTAGATCATCAGAGGGGTCGTTTATATAGATGAGGAACAATAATGAGACCAAAACACGGCCTTGGGAACTCCAGTCTCCAATAGAGGAGAGGATGAGAGGGCTCCATTTATGGCAACACATTCACTACGCAGGAGTGGAGGAAGTCAGAAATCCAGGAATGATGGGCAGCCTTGTATGCCACAGGTGGAGAGCTTAGCAAGCAAAGCAAGATGCCCGACTTTCGAATGCCCATGATATGTCTAAGGCGACTGTCCTGACCTCTTGATTGATGAAGATTGAAGGTCTCCAACCATTGCTGCAAAAGGAACAGAAGCATCTCCAGATTTGAGTGACTGGGATGGAATCCAAACTGATGGTTAGATATCAGGCTGTTGTCCTTTATTCCTCCAGGTCTTTCAATCTTGTCCCTTTACCCTGCTGTTGGTGCCCCCCACCCACCCCCATTATTTCCACTGTTCTTTTCATTCTGTCATATCTTGGTCTGTTCTGTGTTGTCACTCCCCCATGAGCCACAACTCCATATAAAAGAAAATCCAATTCACCATGAAATATTTCTTAAAATAAGGCATGCTTAGCATTTCTCAGTAAGGTATTACTCTATAGTCTATAACAGACATGAAGAACATGTCATGGGTAAATAAATGGACAGCAAGAGTGTGCTGCTGGTTGGTCATCACCGTTCCGAAAAAAATATACATATATTGTTGCGGAGCCGGGTATCGGCTGCGAGCACGACCACTAGGTGGAGCAGTAGGGTCAACTCTACCGAACATCCGGAATTTAGATCGTACTGTTCGGAAAACTCTGAGGGTACGGGTCCCTTACCGGACCGTGAATCGTCAATAATTCCACCACGTGGTACAGGGTTATTTGCCAATCTTCAAAATACCTAGAGATCCACGTGGCGAGCTACCGAGTATTCAGACCCTCGACAGCCCTCGTACGAGTCGAGCCGTTAGCGTGCCCGACCCGTGCGCAACCCGAGCGGCTGGTTGCCGAAGTCCCGTCGGTTCAAATGTACCTTTACAGCGGCAACAGCCTTTGTAATTCACCAACACGTGCCATGCTAAGCCAATGGAAGAAACACAAAAACGAGCGGATACATTTCACAAATGGGGAATTTGTTCACAGTAATCGGGGAAACGAGGGAAGCATGTAAGGGCAGAGTTATCACGACTAATAGAGAATGCAAATTTACACACAAGCACTTAAACAATTCCTACTTAAAGACGGGCCCACAGACAGACGCACACCTGAAAAAAACGGACCCAAAATGGTCTTTATTTTCCCTTCAGCTCAGAGGGAAGACGAGCTGAGGGACGAGAAAGTAGCAGGCTACCTGGCAGCTCGACGTCCGCACCTTCCTGGAGCACCAGTCGGCCAAGAAGGAACCAGGGCAGCCAGACGCAGACCATGCCAGCCACAAGACGAGCCGAGAACCAGAACCCGCCAGCGACGAGATGCCTTTCGCCCAGCCTCGAGAGATGCATTTTGAACGGACGCGAATTCTTCCTCTCCGAGCTCCAGCAGATCCACACGATTCTTTGCTCTCCATTCCTTTTTATCCCTCTCGGGCGCGGTCTGCTCAGGCGTGGCCCACTCTCGGGCACGCGGCCAAGCTTACCGGTTCATGACCATATTTAGGAATGGAATTCCATCCCCGAATGAATTTCGAACATGCCCGCATACCAGCGAGCGCGCGGAGAATGCCGGGAGCAGAGGGTTGTCGCTGTGAGAGCGAAGATGGCGTTGTTGTTGTACTTGGAGATGTAGTAGCCATAGTTGTTGTTGTGAGTGATGTAAAAATCCTAACTATTAAAATAACTCACAGCGCATGTACATTTATTCATCCATTAAATGAGGGACGGGGACCCTAACTAAAAACACATACTTACCGATATAAGTGTTCTCTCGGACCTGTATGTTGAGTGCTCATGGCTTCCAGATTCGCAACAATATATCACCTTCAATGTATACACTGATGAGCCAAAACATAATGACCACCTGCCTAATATGCTGTTGGTCCTCCGTGTGCCGCCAAAACAGTGCCGACCCGCCGAGGCATGGACTCCACAACACCCCTGAAGGTGTCCTGTGGTATCTGGCACCAAAACATTAGCAGCAGATCCTTCAAGTCCGGTAAGTTGCGAGGTGGAGCTGCTGTGGATCGGACTTGTCAGTCCAGCACATCCCACAGATGCTCAATCGGATTGGGATCTGGAGCATTTGGAGGCCAGGGCAACACCGTGAACACTTCATCATGTTCCTCAAACCATTCCCGAACAATGTGCAGTGTGGCAGGGTGCATTATCCTGCTGAAAGAGGCCACTGCCATCAGGGAACACCATTGCCATGAAGGGGTGTACCCGGTCTGCAACGATGTTTAGGTAGTTGACACGTGTCAAATTGATGTCCACATGAATGGCCGGACCCAGGGTTTCCCAGCAGAACATTGCCCAGAGCATCACACTCCCTCCACTGGCTTCTCGTCTTCCCCCAGTGCATCTGGTGCCATCACTTCCTCAGGTAAATGGCGCACACGGACACGGCCATCCATGTGATCTTAAAGAAAACGGGACTCATCAGACCAGGGGACCTTCTTCCACTGATCCAAGGTCCAGTTCCGACGCTCTTGTGCCCATTGCAGGTGCTTTCCACGGTGGACAGGGTTCATCATGGGCACTCTGACCAGTCTGCGGCTACGCAGCCCCATACGCAGCAGGGTGCGATGCACTGTGGATTGTGACACATTCCTCCCGTGACCACCATTACAATTTTCTGTGACTTGTGCCACAGTAGACCTTCTGTCGGTTCGGACCAGATGTAATAGCCTTCGTTGCCCTTGAACATCGATGAGCCTTTGGCGCCCAACACCCTGTCGCCGGTTTGTGGTTTGTCCCTCCTCGGACCACTGTCGGTAGGTACTCACCACTGCTGACCGGGAGCACCCCACAAGCCTTGCAGTTTCAGAGATGCTCTGACCCAGTTGTCTGGCCATAATAATTTGGCCCTTGTCAAAGTCGCTCAGGTCTTTACTTGCCGTGCTCACACTCAGATATCATTTCCACCAACTTGGATACAGAAGGTGTGCAACACATCTGACAAGAAGTTACTTCTGATCAGTATGAATTTCAATGATTCAAAAGTTTCATCAAAGGAGGTGTATTGGGTTAACCCTCAAGTAATGGCAGGATGTACTGATGAACTCTGATGAATCCATGTTTCAACAATGATGTCGGTTGTGAATATAATAAAATTAAAAAAGAAATGAATAAAAAGCGAGCACCCGCAGCGGCATCTGAATCAATGTCTGAGAACCACCAACCATGGCGTGCCAATATGATGGAATGTAGGAAGCTCATACAGACATGGAAGAGATGGACAAGACAATGATTAAAACTCTCACCGATTTGAACCGTCACTTTGTATCCTCATTAAGACTGGCTGGCAAATACTCAAATTCATTTCTACGGTCAGCCTTTTGGACAGGTAGAGTCTCTAGATCTCACAGGCCTCACCACCAAACTACGACTCTCTTGGTTAGATCATAGCATAATGCTGCCCTCCAACGCCGGCCACCACCTTAGTATTCTCTGCAGAGGCAAGTCTGACCCAGCTGAATAAGGTCTCCGTGATAGCCTCCATCTCAAGTGCCATGGGATTGGCTTCCCACAATGAGTGGGTGTTGCTGCTTCTCACCATGACCCCCTGAAGGACGCGGAGTAAAGCCGTCAAGATCATTGGCATTGCAGGAGACTTTCGTCGATCTTTCTTTTTCTTTGTAGGCCGAGAAAAGAAGTTGCTTGACAGCCACTCCCTAAACAAATACATCTGAGAATCACAACTTATAAGATAAGAAAGAGTTTTGTAAGAGAGGAGGAATGAATCAAGGAAGGAGTGAAAATGTCAATGTGGAAGAAATTCGAGAACCGTTACTACTTGCAGTGGACATTAGTCTACAACAGTCTGCGAGATAAACGGCTGTCTGCAATCTGGTACAAACAGCACATTGGAAAAAAGCCAGAACCATAAATGCTTGAAAAGCCTCTGAAAATGGCTTAAGAAATGCAATTTTTTTTTTCACCAGGACATGATCTTAAAGACACCTATAAGACGAGAGATGAAAACATCACAGGTAGGAGGAATGTGGGATGACATGAGTTGGTGATGCACCGGCAGATTGAAGCCCCGGAGCGAAGGGTGAGATTGTACCTCCTCGGGAAGGTGGCTCACTCCATTCAATTCTACGTTAATCGTGTACAAGGGAGGTACAGCGGTTATACATCGGCCGACCTGACAAACCTGAAGACCCGAGTGGATGTGCTTGCAAGTGGTCTTGCCTTATTACAGAGTGACTCGTTCCAACCTGCGAACAATCAAAAAAAATATTAATCTTCCGTCTTATCAGGGATAACTTATCAGCGATAAGCTTCAGCAAAGGATTTCGACAAAGTAAGACCTTTACATCACGAGTGACGAGTCATGCTCCGAAAGCAGGCAGGATTATACAAACAATGGAGGAACAAGACCCCATAATTTGTGTTTCCTCAACCTTTTACAGATATGATCATCATCACGGATGGAAAGTTCACAGACCTTCAAAGCATTCCACAAAGCAGGAGTCATCGTTCGATGCACTCCATTGTTGACACGTAATCTCACCTGAGAGCCCGTTTTAATGGTGCCAAAAGTATTTTCTGAGTTGGTGGCCACATTTTCTCTTTCCAGCCTGGACAGGTACATGGTACATAGCATGAACCACAGTAATCATAGCCTAAAACTCGTCTCAAAATTTTCACCCAAAAGCTTCTTTACCCACAAGTGAGATAAGAGTGTCATGAACAACAGGAGTGGAACCCACCAGTTTTACAGCTTGTGCATGAAAATGATTAATTCAAGCTTAGATTAAAAAAAATAATAATAATAAATGCTCAGTAACCCACAAAGACTTCTCTGTGTTGTTATTCTGTATCAAAAGTAACCATTTCAATTCAAACACAAAACTATATACATATACATACACACTGCATATATACAGAAAAGTAATAAATAAATTAGAAACCTTTACAAGGCTGAAAGTAGTTGGGACTCCAGTTACTGTAGAAAGTCACTTGGAAACCAAATTGTCAAACTTGAACCTTGTCAGCATACAGAAAATCGAGAAAACTGTCCCCGTCCTCCACCCCCTCCACAAGTGTGAAGCTCATGGAAGAGCAAGGTTAAATAGACAATGGGTAACAGGGCAACAATTGGGCACAAACAGCAAGAGAATATGGAACAGAAAAGGAGAGAGAGAGAGAGAGAGAGAGAGAGAGAGAGAGAGAGAGAGAGAGAGAGAGAGAGAGAGAGAGAGAGAGAGAGAGAGAGAGAGAGAGAGAGAGAGAGAGAGAGAGAGAGAGAGAGAGAGAGAGAGAGAGAGAGAGAGAGAGAGAGAGAGAGAGAGAGAGAGAGAGAGAGAGAGAGAGAGAGAGAGAGAGAGAGAGAATGTGATGCAAGAGTACCAGTGAATAGAGGAGAGTGGTACTCCATTGAAATATTGGCAAAGACTTTGTAGACTGAGTAGGTTGCTCTGCTTTTCCAAGGAAAGACTTGGATTGATGGAGGATGCCAGTCTGTGGCTGGCTTGCTACGTGTTTGGCCCAGGAGAGGTCGTGGCTGATAGTAAGTCTGAGAAGTTAAAAAGACTGAACCTTTTCCAGTGGCTGAGCATGGACACAGACAGGTAGGTTACGACAAAATTGAGGATAATATAATATATATATATATATATATATATATATATATATATATATATATATATATATATATATATATTCAAATGTATATACTGGAGTAAAACTCCCGCAATGTTTCTGTGTGCTTGTTTTGTGTGTGTGTGTGTGTGTGTGTGTGTGTGTGTGTGTGTGTGTGTGTGTGTGTGTGTGTGTGTGTGTGTTCCCACATGTAAGGACATGACTAATTGTGTCCCATTACAGCCATTGCAGCATGATTTGTGACCAACAAGCATCGTTTGCCACCACTAACGCCTCATTACAGCAGTGGTAGGAGGACAGTTTTGCAGGTAAGAATAAAGACAATAATAATCTGTTCTGCAACCTACAGCAACAT
Organism: Eptatretus burgeri; assembly: GCF_056783735.1. Lineage (NCBI taxonomy): Eukaryota > Metazoa > Chordata > Myxini > Myxiniformes > Myxinidae > Eptatretus > Eptatretus burgeri. The sequence continues at coordinate 61,716,391 of NC_140976.1, read as the reverse complement.
GGTGATGCCACCGTCACATGTGCTATACTGTGACCCCTTGGGGGGGGGGGGGCGTCTCACAGCATGAAACAAGCATTATTGGGGAATGGTTCAAAATGTCACAAGCAGAGAGAGAGAAAAAAAAAAAAAGACAGCAAAGCTGCGGACATGCTTCATCCTCATTAGAAGTCCAGTCATCCAGTCTATCGGAACTTCAGTCCTCCTATTTCTGTGTGTGCACAGTGTGACCGGCAAGGCGTCTAAATTTTACCTCCACATTATGAACTATATTTCTTCTTTAAAATTTACTCTAAAAGATAAGTATGGTACTGTCTTTTTCTTGCCTTTATGTCATGATGCCTGTTTGGTACAAAACATGCCGAAGACAAGCATGAACTAAAGCATCTTTTAATCAGTTAAAAACTTTAAAACATTCATGGAAACTTAAAACGTTAATTAAAAAAAAAAAAAAAATCATCGTTGTCATTAGATTCTGCAATCACATTGTGTTAGAAGGGATAGAGAATAAGAAAGAAATAGTAAGGGCTTCTTGGAAGGGCATGCTGAAGAATGAAGATGGGTTTTGTCTTTTTTACCTCCGCCACCGAAGGTGGACGGAGGTTATGTTTTCATTCCCGTGTGTTTGTTACTAGGCCAAAGTAAAGAAAGTTATTGCCATGTTCATCTGATCAGTTATTACTTGGCGAAAAAAAAAAATTTTGACAAGTATTTGGCAAAATACTGAGTGTTTGTCTGTCTTTGTTCGTTCGCTCGACTACAGCCCACACCGCTCAACCGATCGTTCCGAAACATTTGGAGATTATAGGTACTAAAAGTATGAAGATTGTAGTTTGTCGGTACGACTGCCGATAGACGGATGACGCAACGTCAACATCGGGCAAAAAAATTTAAATTGTCAATTTTCAACTGATTGACTTGAAATTTGAACAGCATTTTCATATGAGCTCACTGGATTCAACCACCAATGTATTTTTGAGGTCAACATCGGCCTCATCTGGATGTAATAATTTCTTAATTTTCTTCATAATTGAGAGATGGGGCCAAAAACGATATATATATATATATATATATATATATATATATATATATATGATATTTCAAAAATTTGTGCATGGATTATGACAAAACTTGGTGGATGAGTTGGTTAGGTGACAAGAACAAGATAGTTAGATTTTGGTTAAGGTCTGGATCCATATCCGGCCTATCAGTGGGTTACAATTTGTGAACTATTCAGGTTGGCGGGAGAATGCGCTCCACCGAATGCCGTTCTAGTTCACTTTGCATCCTTAGTTTGTATTTTTTTTTTAACAAGCAAAATGATGAACCTGTGTAGTTCATGTACATCACACAATTATATTAGTTTTTACAAGCAATTGTGAACAGCCAATCAAAATGAAAATTGTGATGTTTCGTCCCCAATCATGTCCACGATGACCGTGGACATTATTTGTTCCTGAAATTTGGCTCGACTTCCATGAAATGTCCTTCTTTTGATTGCAGCACAAGGCTGTTGGGTTTCATCATTGACTATGGGGCATGGCTGTGCCGCTGATGCAGTGCTCCAGTGGGTTAGAGAAGTAAGTTGGAATTTGATCAGCGTGCCCGCGATAACTCGTCTGCTCTTCACGAAGGACGCCATATGATCTTTAACGTTCACCATCTAATGCTAACGGACGGGATGCCCAGTTCAACATCCATCCGAGGGACCGCACACATATGTATGAACCACCCTGCTTGTGAGACAGAAGGATGACGGTTTATAGGTGGGTCAAGATTCAAACCCAGATGAGACAGCCGAGAGGCGAGTACGCGTATCTCTATAGCCCATAGGTTATGGTACCGGTCCACTCGTTGGTCTCCTATTGCCATTGTTCTATACAACATGAACTGCACTGATGGGATGACACACGGGGGTGGACAAGATGTTAACAGAAGCAAAACTATCAAGAAGGGAAAACTGGAGATTTGGAATGAGGTGGGCTTGAGGAGGGTTAATGGGGGATAAAAAAAACACACACCAAGATCTGGTGTTGCATGGGGGATGATCTGAGAAATATATATATTTTTTTGGTAACAATAGCAGGAACCAAATGTATTTATAGAATCATTGTAGGGTTGAGAAAAACAGCAATGCAGGATATTATGCGGCTTGGAAGGAAGAATGCTTGGTAAAGAAAGACAATCGGAAAAAGGTGTAGTTTTGGGAAACATTTTTACTAATAAACACTTGACTATCTTAAACAGACAGTAAGTAACCATCGAACATATGTACAAAGTTATTATGTTTCATTATTATCATAGTACTCCTTTCCCAGATACATAATCAGCGATGAACAAATAATGCCACAACATTGTGAGAAAACATGCATTTTACAAAAACAGACTACGCGATCTAGAATTGGTCCTGAAACATTGTGAAACATTCATTTGAAACAAACCACTGCAATTGTGTTCAAACGTTGTTTGAACGAGTGTTCGACCATGCGATGATATTAGAACATGCTACTGCTGGGTGGAAAAAAAAATATTCGAGGATATTCCACTTCGAGAAACCAGAAACATCATCCAATGCTCCACGCAAGCTTCACTGTTTAAGATGAAATCTCAATATTGAAAAGTTTCCTTACGGGAAATAGAGTAATGTAAGAACCATATATAATCCTTATAGCTCCGTACACGATTTAAATATGATAAAATTATGACCCTTTCTAAAAAAAAAGTTAATGTCTTGTACGCCGCGTGACCTTTCACAGTTCTGGTGCAAAAGTTGCTCTTCGTACAGCAACTTCGGATGTCCTCAGGTAACAGTGAAACAACGAGCTCGTGACATCGTCAACCTCTGTGTCGATACAAAATAGTGCTCAATCTCGTCCTGTACTACAGGTGAACATGGAACATGGATAAAATCTCTCCGACAAAGATGTCAAAAAGAAAAACTTCCAAATGTTTCCTACGATTCCTCGTTTACCTTTACTAAACAGGTGTGCCGGGCTATGAGTTGCTTCGACAGAATGCGCCGTGGGATTACATCCCCTTCGTTCTGGACAGGTAAAGGTAAATGACCAAATTGATTGCTCGTCTGGAGACCGTTTGGGTTACACCTCGTAGCCCATTTACGAGGGTGGTTTGTCGGAGGAACCGAGAGGTACACGCGGGTTTACAAAACAGTTGAACAGATAAAACACGACTAGTGTTCTGGGCCCAGTCATTGTCCTAATCTTCATCAATGATCTCTCCGACTCTCTGGAAAATCCCCTTTATCTATTTGCTGATGACTCCACCCTCTGCCAAGACATCCGTCATCCTTCACACGGGTAGTCTGCGGTCTTGGCTTCCCTCTCTTCAGACCCTGACAAAATCACAAGATGGTCAAACACTTCGAATATGCCTTCCAATCCTGACAAATCTTGCACTCTCACCATTTCTCTCCCAAAGGACCATCTGGAAAACCCTCCCACCTACTTTCTTAACAATCCTCTTGAGGAAGTTCAGTCATTCACATTCCTGGGTCCAACTATCAGCCATTGACTTTCTTGGGCAAACCACGTTTCAAAGTTGGCCTCCAAAGTACAGCAGCCGATGGGGCATCCTCCATCGTACGAAGTCCTTCCTTGGCACACCTGAACTCCTATCCACCTACAAGGCCTTTATCTTCACCTTGATAGAGTACTGCTCTCTCCTCTGGGCTGGCTCCCCTTCCTCACATCTTGCTTAGCATGATGCTGTGGAAATCAAGGCTTTCAAGATCACCGGAATCTCTCACAATGAAGCCGAGTCTACGGGGCCTATCACTTTACAATCGCGCACAGGTTGGTGGTTTCTCCATCTTCTACCACCTCCTTCCTGGTCCTGCAGCCTCTGCTCTTTCCCCCAAGTTTCTGCAGGGTGCAAGCGGTCCACCACCAACCCGAATCTGATGAAACGCCCAGAATCCAAAATCGCTGCTCACCTTCACTCATTAGCTCCTCTTTTTTTTTCCAACCTGTGGAACTGACTTTCACATTCTCTTCAATCTCAATCCTCTCTGCAAGTCTTCAAGAGCAGCTGTTCACCACCATCTCAGATCACCTCCCATCCAAAACCATGATCTTGACTACGCTCATTAACCCCCATTCCACCCCCCCCCCCAAGCCCAGCTCCTTCCAAATTTCGAGTTTTTCCTTCCTGAGAGTTTACTTCGGAATCGATCTCGTCCACACCCGCGTGGTCCTCCCCTACCTCTCATTCCTCCCCCACATCCATTATTTGTCCAAGTCTCCCTCTATTTTTTTTTCCATCAACCCTGCTGTTGGTGTCTCCCCAACCCCTATTTCTATTGTTCCTTTTGTTCTGTTGCATCCTGGTCCATTCAGTGTTCTAGTTATCCCATGAGCCTTAAATGCCTGTTTCCAAAAAAAAAAAACCATGAACAACTCGTTTGTGACAGCGATGGTGTTTTGATCAACAAACCCATGCACTTATGGTTGAACCAACCTTATTATCACCTTAAGAATCACAGCTTCTCACGGATGTCGTCAGTGCTTAGACAATTGTGTTCAAAATGTACCTTCTGTTTGTTATGAGTTTCAGAAAAAGAAACAAAAGCTCCTTCTCTCATTGGCAGCACGTGGTTTCTGGTGTGCATCATTGTTTTGGAGCATGGCTTGCACAGCTCTACAGTACCGTATGCATGTTAGAACACAGATTTGTAACTTGTTCCAGGGTGACGGCAATAACTCCACTACTCTTCGTGAAAGACACCGCGGAATCGTTAAGATCTACAAACTATTGCTGAACAATGGAACACCGAGGTCAACATCCAACAGATAAGTTTGGTTTTTTTTTTTCGCTTTGATGAACACAAGAGGTGAGCTTGGAAGTTTTTTGTAATGGTTCAGTGATAAGTTTCATGGTAAATGAAAGCAAACTTTATTTCTTAATAATTGCTTCAAGTGTTTAGTTTTAACCTCACACAAGTTTCCCTCTCTCTCGGCGATGCGACTGCTGTTGCAAGACAAATTTTCAGAACCGAGGGCACGAGCTTACGTATCACAATGATGAAGTTACCGGAAAGGGACCAATGGGCGGGAGAAATAACAACAGCAACCATGAAGTTTCAAACTCAAGTCTTACAACCCTGAATCCCCTTCAGAGTTCACTTTTGTATTATTAATTAATAATGTACAAAATAAAAATAATAATAATAATAATCTGCATTGGTGAGATAGTCCTTCTCTTTAGTAATACGTATAATACTCGTTTTGCAACAGTGTACAAAGTGATATAAATCCTGAGATAGTCAAAGTATGTCGTGGGAAATTAAATGAAAATAATCTCTATTGAATGAAACATGATGTTCTGCGTGGTCCGTAAGAACTGTGAACAAACTGTGCCATTTAAAAGCAAGTGTGGCCAGCAGCAAGTGGACCCCTTTGTTGGGAATAAATAAATAAATAAATAAATAAATAAGCAAATAAATAAACAAACAAATAAATAAAGAGTGCCAGTTAATGTTCATGCTTTGTTGAAGAAACAATAGTCGCGCTGTGTGCCTAAGTTGTTTGGGTTACAAAGAACAAGACCGCACTGCAAGAGGACATCGGACGATGCATATGGACTCGCTCGAGTGTTGGAAGTCATGAGCCATACGGAAACTTCAACTCCCACAACGAAAGTCCAACGACGTACTCATGTGAGGTTCATTGTGTGAGTACCAGGTGTGCTATATTGGAGGACATGGAAGAGGGCATGTGAGCCAGGCCATGAGGAATGCCCACTTTCGAAATGTGCTTTGTACGTCTGCGTCTGAAGATCGCCCTGCATTATCAGCGCGAGCTGGCACATGTGTCACGAGCGCATATTTAGATTACTGGCTTTACATCGGTTTTGATGGCTCAGGATGTTTCGGTTTGTAGTGCTTGCATTTGGGCCGTTACAGGTCTTGTGTGTATTTACTCTGTTGTGGTCCAATCTGACTCAAATCATGTTCTGCAGCGGACCACGCAGTCCTTCGTTGGTCATGTTGAACTAACTGTCCTGCCTGGAAACTGACTTGTGTACTTGAAGGTTACCATGGTATATTTGACGAGGCGAGACCTTCAACTCTTAAGGTTCTACGCTAAACAAAAATCTGAACCTTTGCACTTCTACGGATGCTGATGTGGACATGGAGGAGAGATGGAAAAGGTGTCTTGGGGGGGGGGGGCAGGAGGGGGGGGAGGCACTACATCAGTAGTTTAACTGTGCTTGGCAGCCAAGACAATCAGAGAAATACTGTTGCAACCACCAAAACGAAATAATAGTGAAATCTAAATTACATATTCATTTGATAGATAACTATCAAGTCGGTGTGAACAAGTGAACAACAGTATAAATTTTTTGACTGCTTTCATAAATAATGTATTAACATTTATACTCGAGCTCAACGGAAATCACTAAAAGGAAGCATTTTAAGAGGTCGTGCCATTTAAAATAATTTTTTTTTGCTTTAAAGTTGGTAACGTGCCTCTCATAACAATTTCATGATGCTGAATTATTTTTAAATGCTTGCTACCAAGTTGCTTGACAATTTGAAAGAAAGAAAATGACTAATCAATGTAGCCGCCAAAACAAATATTTCCAAACTACGTGATACAAAAACAGTGCTGGTCTTTAAACGTTTATTTTTTTATTTATTATTATTTATCATATCCTCAAGTTATTGGTGCGATTACCCCGTGCACGCAAAGCGAAAGCAGGGTTAAGCAATTGGTTTTTAAGGATGTTGTTTTTGAGGATGTTGTTTTTGAGGATGTTGTTTTTGAGGATGTTATTTTTAAGGATGTTGTTTTTAAGGATGTTGTTTTTAAGGATGTTGTTTTTCAGGATGTTGTTTTTGAGGATGTTGTTTTTGAGGACGTTGTTTTTGAGGATGTTGTTTTTAAGGATGTTGTTTTTGAGGATGTTGTTTTTAAGGATGTTGTTTTTGAGGATGTTGTTTTTAAGGATGTTGTTTTTGAGGATGTTGTTTTTGAGGATGTTGTTTTTAAGGATGTTGTTTTTAAGGATGTTGTTTTTGAGGATGTTGTTTTTAAGGATGTTGTTTTTCAGGATGTTGTTTTTGAGGATGTTGTTTTTGAGAATGTTGTTTTTAAGGGTGTTGTTTTTGAGGATGTTGTTTTTGAGGAGTTGTTTTTAAGGATGTTGTTTTTGAGGTTATTGTTTTTGAGGATGTTGTTTTTAAGGATGTTGTTTTTCAGGATGTTGTTTTTGAGGATGTTGTTTTTGAGAATGTTGTTTTTGAGGATGTTGTTTTTAAGGATGTTGTTTTTGAGGATGTTGTTTTTAAGGATGTTGTTTTTAAGGATGTTGTTTTTAAGGATGTTGTTTTTTAGGATGTTGTTTTTAAGGATGTTGTTTTTTAGGATGTTGTTTTTAAGGATGTTGTTTTTTAGGATGTTGTTTTTAAGGATGTTGTTTTTGAGGATGTTGTTTTTGAGGATGTTGTTTTTGAGGATGTTGTTTTTGAGGAAGTTGTTTTTGAGGATGTTGTTTTTGAGGAAGTTGTTTTTGAGGATGTTGTTTTTAAGGATGTTGTTTTTGAGGATGTTGTTTTTAAGGATGTTGTTTTTGAGGATGTTGTTTTTAAGGATGTTGTTTTTTAGGATGTTGTTTTTGAGGATGTTGTTTTTGAGGATGTTGTTTTTGAGGATGTTGTTTTTGAGGATGTTGTTTTTAAGGATGTTGTTTTTAAGGATGTTGTTTTTGAGGGTGTTGTTTTATGAGGATGTTGTTTTTAAGGATGTTGTTTTGAAGGATACAAACAGACATGAATATCATTGATGCGATGTGTTAAATAAGGTGTTGTGAAAGACACTGCATCAACGGTGGTAAACTTTAAATAAATAAAAATTTCTACGACTTTCTAAATTTTTTATTTCAAATTAATTATATATTTGAATAATGCAGAACACAAATCGTCTTTTTGGCACTTTCAAACACCTGTTTTGCAGTACTTGAAATATTCTGTCATTTTACATCATTTCAACCAATCAAATTTGCTGCTCGCAGACCCCACTGACGTCCTTTTGTCTGAAGACTGTGTGGGTTAAGGTGTTTTATGAACTCTCTAGTTGTTATGGGTGGCTCAGTTATGGTAGCAGAGTAACAATATAAAATAGTTACATTTATGTGGGTAAAATATTAATGCCGAGTGTTGGCTTAATGGTTAGAGTGGTGGGCTTAGGGTCCCGAGTTCAAATCTCACTCGGCTGTTGAATTAATACCAGGTGGGATTGACTCTGCCTGTCATTCTTCCGAGGTCGGCAAAATGAGTGCCAGATTGCTGGTATCCTGTGTCGGAGTGGCGACCCATCCAGGATTGTGCCCAATTGCCAAGGAGACTGCTGAGGCAGCACCAACGTTCTGCACAGAGTATGGTCCCAATGGATGGATAGATTTTGAATCACCTGTCTAGAGACTGCTGTCCATGTGATAATACGTTGGTTGCAGAGTTGTCCTTTTTTCGGAATCATTTGCGGAACCGTTTCGATAAATCTTAATTTAGCCAGCAAGGTTTTACAAAAGGTAGATAACGTTTAAAAAATTTGCTGTTATTTTGTGAGGGAGTTGCTGATTGGTGGGATAAAGGAAGTGCACTGGATATACCTAGACTTTGAGAAGGCATTTGACAGGTCAGTGTCTGCAGAGTAGTCGGTACAGTAGCAAACTGGATCAGGGATAAGAATCAAAGACAACGACTGTCAGTGGTATCATGCCGTATCGAGAGGTTGTAAGTAGTGGAGTACCACAAAGACTAGTACTACGCCCTTTATTGTCTGTAATTTCTACCAATGATCTGGACAGTGGAGTAAAAAGTCAACTTTGAATTTGCGATGATGATACGAAGACTGGAGGTAAGATACATATCAAACTGGGTGGAGGATGAGGTTGAATTCAGGAAAGATAATGCAGACTAGCAGTGTACGGTGGCAAAGCAAGCGGATAAAAACTCAGGAATAAAATGGATGAAGTTATCTGCCGTGAAAGATCACAAAACGCTGACATTTCAGGTTCCAACTATCATTTGCTCCGACGAAGGAGAAAGCCCAAACCGTCAGCACTTTGTGATCCTTTATTGCGGATAACTTTAACCATTGGATGGAAATGTAAGGTATCGGGCATTGGCAGTGGATAAAAGAAATAGGAACCCCAAAATAATGCAAGGGGGGGGGGGTGTTTTGTTGTGCGTTACCAAAAAGGAAAGATCTAGTCGTTAGTGATTTTAGAAATCAAGGCTAAAACTGTGAGTGCATGACTGGCAGCAATAAGAAAAGCCAACAGGTCCATTGGTTGTATCCACAGGAGCATCGTTCATAGAACGGAGGAAGTGGTGTTAATCTTCTACAACAACTTATTGAGGTCTCGTTTTAATTGTTGTGTTCCATTTTGGGTGCTCTGTTTGAGGAAGGATACATCTGTAAGTGAAGGGATTGAGCGTCGATCCATCACGTTGACTTCAGGCCGAGATAGCCGAACCTATAATGAGGAGCGGCTATGGTGGACTGAACTTTATGTTTTAAAAAGGAGGACATTATGCTGAGATCTCATTGGGATGTAAATACTGAAAGCCATTGAGAAAATAGATGCAGGGAAGCTTTTTAACAGGTTCAACAGTGACAGGACCAGGGAGCATAGCTTGAGAGTAATAGGGGAGCCAAGACCGTATCAAGACCGGGTTATTTCGTACACACGCACCCACGCACAGTCATTGTGACATCATTGTTATATCAAGATATCCCTTAATCATACTAGAATATGCAATTTGGTGTCCGTCTGTATAACTGCGATACAGTCGGTCGTTGCTTAACCAAACTTGACAGGAGGATTAAGGGTCACACGATGGAGGTTGTAGCGACTTTGTTTGTCCCGCTCCGCAAGGGGATTTTCCGTCTTGAGCCGCTGAGCGCGATCCGTGTTAAGGTGCATGTCCGTGTTAAGATGGCTAATGGTGGCAATTTTCCAAGGTCGCTTCTAATAACAAAAGAAATAACAACACGAATGATAACGGCACAATATTAATGTGATTACAAAACAATATTAATGTTAATAATATCCCCCCTCTCCCCAAAGGGGTTTTCCTCCTTGAACAAACTCCGTGTGAACGTGTATAAATAGCTTATCGTGGCGTTTCTTGGGGCAACCCTACCAGGGTTAAATGTTTTTTATTTTATTTTATAAACAACAAACACTTATGATTACCTTTTTAAACAGTCGCTACTGTTGTTTAACACTAAACCGAAAGGGAGGAAACCCGGGGTGTGTTCAGTTACCAAGCAGCTAGTTAGCACTTGCCAATCCAGCCGTTCCTTATCAACGGCTTAAAATGGAGTGATTGCTTGAACGTTTAAGCCACCTGGCAAGTGCTCTACAAGAAACTTGGTCACTGAACACACTCCCGACGTTCTTGAGACCACTGTAATCTACATACCCTAGAGAGGATAACAATGTGACCCTTGCTGCCGCTCCCCGTACGGAGTGGGTGCACTCGTACCTAAAACACACCTTGGGAGCAAACAAATTTCAATTCACCATATTTAAAATAACCTTCAAGTACTTGTTATACCAACTTCAAATAAAATAATACCTCCTTCAAGTTTCCTGTACATTCGTGAAAAACCAACTGAGACTAATCTGTCGTTCGGCAACGTTAGTTTTTATTTATTTCATCGGCAGCGCAATGTGTGCGCTTTGTGCTGAGGTTTGCTTAAATAAAAATGGCAAAATGGGGACACAGATTGCAAAGGATGGTGGAAAAGGCGGATTCCGCAGCAAGATGTCGGCGGAAGGAGGGGGACGGTCACGAGGAAGAAAGTGCGTTCAGTCTTACCGTCGTCACAGAAGGTTTGCATGAAAAGGAAAACAGAGCGGTGGAGGGAGGAGAATGCACGCATTAATGGAACAAAACAACTTTCGACAGAACAATCAAAACAAAAAACAAATCATCCTCGTGACATCTGAATATCCTCTCATTTAACCTCTAACCTCTAATACAGAGTTGGAGAAAGTTTCCTAGTCCGAGGGCGGTGCCAGCCGTTGTTAAACTTGGTGCAGGTTGGATACGTGGTTAGTGATCTGTTTGTAATTTAAACAGCACATATGCTAATAAATAGTGTAACTAATCATGGAATCCATAGAATCCATTATCTCGAACTAGAAGGTTGTACACTTGTAGCAATATGTGCTGTGGTTTTGAAGCTCGTCCTATCAGTGTTCCTATTCCCATCCTGCTAAGATTGAGACTATCCCTTGTTGCAGTGAATACGGTTAAGTACAACTTTTGATGTTTAAACGAGTTATACCATTTCTTGGGAATGAAATTTTGTGTGACAACACAACTTTTCTCCTTCATCTTTTTCCTCGCACCATTAAGTTCAAAGGGCTGCCGAGGCCGTTTCACTGGCAAGACCACTGGGGGGTTACAAGCTAGATGGGACGCTACTCCGACACGGGATACTCGACTACAAGTGCAAGAATTTGTAATTTGTTCAGACTGCTGGTGTTAGCTTGCCTTCTCTTTGTGGAGGACACCGTGGGGTCTTTAACGTCCACCGACTAATGCTAGCAAACGGAGCATCCAGTTTCATGTCCATCCGAGGGACGGCACACACATTGATGAATCGCCCTGTATGTGAAACACCAGGACGGCAGTTTATATCTGCGTCAGGATTCAAACCCTGATGGAGTACTGCTCTCCCCTCTGGGCTGGTGCTCCTGCCTCCCACCTTTCTTGGCTTCACGCTGTGGAAACCGAGGCATTTCGGATCATTGGTATCTCCCGCGATGAGGCCGAGTCTTTGGACCTCTCACTCAATCACCGCAGGCTGCTCGGTGGTCTTTCTGTCTTCTACCGTCTCCTCTCCGGTCTCGCCCATCCCTGCTGTGTCTGCGATTTGTCCCCACCATATTTCCGCAGGACGCCCAAGGTCCGCCAACAACCCCCTTCTGGTAAAACTACCAAAATCACGAATCACTGCTCACCTTCACTCTTTCATTCCTCTTTTTCCCACCTTTGGAATAAACTCCCACACTCTGTTCAATCCCATTCTTCTCTCCAGGCCTTCAAAACAGCTGTTCACCACCAACTCTTATCGTCCCCTATACAAATCCTCGATCTTTTCTACCCCCGTTAATCCACTCCAAAACCACCTCCTTCAAATTCCCTGCTTTCCTTCCTGAAAGGCCCTGTAATGTCCATCTTGTATACCCCATGTTCCCTGCCCCATCCCTCTCCCTTTCACAGATATCCTGATGTCTCTGTTCCACACTGTTTTGACCCTCCCACTCCCGCCCCTCTTGTCTCATGCCCCCTTGCTATGCGTTGTGTGTTCGCTCTCACACGAACCTCAACAAGGTATACAAAACAAAAACCCAGGTGAGACAGCTTCGAGGCAAGTCAGCATACCACCACCTTATGTTATCCTGCCAGCCCTTTGTATGTACAGCTACTTAAAATGCTGAACAAAACATCAACACACAGGCTGGATCAAAACATGCCATGGACCGTGTACGGCCTGCGGGCCAGATGAAAACATGCCATGGGCCGTGTATGGCCCGCGGGCCAGATGAATCCATGCCATGGGCCGTGTACGGCCCGCGGGCCAGATTAATCCATGCCATGGGCCGTGTACGGCCCGCGGGCCAGATGAAAACATGCCATGGGCCGTGTATGGGCCGTGTATGGCCCGCGGGCCAGATGAAACCATGCCATGGGCCGTGTATGGCCCGCGGGCCAGATGAAACCATGCCATGGGCCGTGTACGGCCCGCGGGCCAGATGAAACCATGCCATGGGCTGTGTACGGCCCGCGGGTCAGAGGTTCCACGTGCATACTCTAATACATCATGAACTGGTTCCATTGGGATGTTTTTCACAGTGACCAAAGGAACAGTAGGAACATGGATGAGTCTGTACATATATTACTTGCAGGACAAGGACATTCGGATGTGCAGATAAAATTAATAACAAAGGCATTATCGGAGACAATGCAGAAAGAAACACAGTATCGGAGATTTCAAATAGGATCCCAGCATAATGAGACAGACAGGTGGTCAGACGAGAACTACAAACAGGAAAAGGCAGCTCTTCTTCTACAACGCAAGATCATGACAAGTGGGGAGCAAAGGATAGACAGGAAATGTGGCAACAATCAGCGGAGGAATCGGGCTGACAGCATGGCTGAGAGGTGTGGACACTCGCCCCCGAAGCCGTGTCACCTGGGTTTGAATTCCGACCCAGAGATAAACTGTCATCCTGCTGTTCCACAGGCTGAGGGTGATGCGTAAGTACGGGTGCCGTCCCTCGGATAGACGTTAAGCCGGGTGTCCCGTCTGCCAGCATTCGTTGGTGGACGTTAAAGATCCCACGGTGTCCTTTGCAAAGAGTAGGCGAGCTATTGCCGGCACCCTGAACGAATTACAAATTATCTGCCATAACCAGAGGGTGCTGCATCAGCGGCACAGGCACGTCCTCAGCCAATGAATGATAACTATTTATCCAGAAATTTATTATTTCACATTCTCAAGGCATTTGACTACTGACAACCGACGACCTGATATTCTCACCTCGTCGCAACGTCCAATGCTTGTTTGGAGTCTCTGGTTTGATCTTCTTCGTACTGTGGGCACAACGACCACACGTTCAAACATGAGGACAGGGCGCTGTCATTAAATAATAGCAACGTATGGAACAACTCAATCGGTGAATTTGTTTCGCATAGCCAGTTCGTACAAAGGTGAGTGGAGCTTGCTCACCCGTTGAAGTCTGGAAGTCTCCTGGCGGGTGTCACTCAGCTCCTCGAGCCGCCGTCCACACTCGTTCTGCATTGTTCTGAGTCCTGCAGCCTGCCTTGGACTCATATCCTTGATGTCCTCTCTGTGCAAGAACGAGATGGCGAGGCAAGACATGCAATTAGGCCAATCAGACTAAGAGATTGATTTGCCTGACACCAATTTATGTCTCTAATATGACAAGCCCTATCCGTGGTGACTCCACCTACCCTCCTGTGGTGGTGACAGAATATTATTTACAATTGTCCATATGTTCACTCATTGTGCTCTCGTAACATCAGTCACACACACACACACACACACACACACACACACACACACTCATTTGATGGCTTTGGAGAATTATTTTTAAAGTTTATCTCAAAAAAATTATTTGCTGACCTTTAGAAAAGCGGGTCTGGCTATTTGACTGACCGATCGGGCGTGTGCGCCGTATCCATTCAACACTACCCGTACCTACTACAGGTACTGTCAATTTATTTGATTAACATTTTGCCGCATGAACTGTTACGGTAAAAGCACAAAAAATTAAAAGAAAATTATTTATTTTCATTTAAATAATAGAGATTTTATTAGGTGCCATTACATGTGGTCTACTGTGTTTTTAAAAGATAACTTGGGATCTTTGAACATCCATAAATTAAATGGGAAAAGGAACATTGAGATTTACATCCTCATCTGATGAGTGTACTTGCTTTGCGGTGCAGCACAGCACATTTTATCTCAGACATTGAAGGTGGATGGAGGTTGTGTTTCCACCCCTCGTTGTCTGTCTGTCTGTCTGTCTGTCTCTCTGTCTGACTGTGAGCAGGACATCTCAAAAATTTGTGGATGGATTATAACAAAACTTGGTGGGAAAAAGGTGATGAGATTTTGGGTCAGGACCGGATCCAGATGCGGCGTATCAGTGGGATCCAACTGTAAAGTGCTCAGCCTTGCGGAGGTATGCGCTCTACCGAGTGCCGTTGTAGTTGCAGCAATTTTTGGGTGGAATCTAATTCCATCAGGAATCAAATCTTGTCTAGAAAACTCGCAACACTGCTGTCCCTGAACGCATTTGAGTAAAAAAATGTGTGTTTAATATAAACTTTTAGTAATAAGAGCATCATTGTAAAATACACACTGAAAAAGTCTTGATAATATCAGAGGCTGGAAGCGTGAACTTTTGGTAGCCAGTGTGCATACAGCCTTGTAAAAAGTTCCCCCCCAACCCAAAAAAAGTTCCCAAAACCTGGCTTACACGTGTCGAGAGAATTCTGCAGAGTGTGGCCGGGGAGCAATGGACGTCGACGCCTTTCCCACGACACGGCCGCTGCTGTGTAAACATCCCCCTTCTCTATTCACCACCACCTGCTTCATATCTGAAAACAAAAGCACGAAATCACTGCACGAATTGCATGGCATTTATTTTGTTAACGACGGTCGTGCTGTTTTTTTTTGGAAATAATATTCACATCTCGTTCTTTCCTGTCGAACAGGCAAAAGGCGAACTGAATAGCACAACGGCATGAGCAACGCAACCCCAACCAGATGGCACAGGGTCTGAATCTCATGCATTTTGTAAATTTCACCATCTTGTCTCGGTCTCCGGTCTTCGCTTAAAAATTGTAAGCAGAAATTGCATCGCATTCACGTGCTTCCTGTTGACACCAAACACGATCTCCACTTATTTTACATGGTGAGTATAGCCTGGTGTTGGCTCAGTGGTTAGGGTGGTGGCTTGGGATCCTAGGGTCCTGAGTTCAAGCCCCGCCAGCATAGAGGAGCACTGCATCAGCAACATAGTCGTGCTTCAAGAAATGATAGCTACCCCGGCAGCGAAACTGCCATACGACCACCACCACCATGGTGAGTGATTGCCATGTCATGTTCTTTGCTGTTCCTATTTCTGATGACTCTCCTCTGCCATCCACTCACCCTCTTCCACATTTCCCCATGTTTGTCAGCTTTTTTTTCTATGGATCAAAACCAAAGACACAAACTGAATTGAAACAAAGATTGAAGTGACACACCTGCTAACTGAGATGTGAGCTTGTCCACCTTTGTTGCAAGGCCTTGGCATTCTGCATCTTTATCTTGCAATCTCCTTAACAATTCTGCGTTCCAGACAGTCACAAAGAATAGTTAGAACGGGTAAACGTGCCAACAACACCTATTACACAAACACCAACAATGACCCATTTGACAAACATCAGCGACAAAACTTTTCATCTCTTAAACTTTCCTTCACTGCCATTTCTCTGCATTATCCCACCCAGCTGTACAATCTAACCCACGTCACACATTTCTACACACCATGCAGGATGCAGCTGTTGGTTATGAAACATTCAAACAAGAAAATTAGAAAAATTATGCTCGTTATTAGTTATTAATTAATTAGAAAGAAAAAAGTCATATCCAGCAACTCCACAAGGAGCAAATCAAAGTACCAGATTTAACAGGTCTTATGGTCCAACATAGTGCACAAGTCAAAGGAGAAGAATATCGAAGGTGGCAAAACAAAACTTGAATCCAATAGTGCACAGGAAGTGGAAGTGTCTCACCATACCTTGGATACTTTCAACTTTCTGAACGTTTTCCAAAGTCCCATTTATATCCTCGGTCTGAAACGGCACGTTCTGAATTGTGATAATGACCCAAAAATGGATAAAATCAAGTAAACATAGAAACAAAACACATTCAAACAGACAAACATGGTGATTCGAGAAATGTCAAAACTGCACAAAGCATCGATATACATATATATACATACATACATACACACATACATACATACGAGCAAATACCACCCGTCACTTCACTGACAGGAATACTTCAAGGGCGGAAAAAGGAGGGGGGGAGAGGGAGGGGTGGGAGAGAGAAGGGAGGGGGGAAGTGAGGAAGTAGAGGGGGAAAGAAAGAGGAGGGAGGGGGAGCAAGGAGGGATGAAGAGTGAGGAGGGGTGGGGGAAGGGAAGACAGCGAGAGGTGAGAGGAAGGAAAGACAGACGTGCAGTGAACCATTAATTACGATTTATACTGTTGCATCAAAATGCTTCTGCAAAGAATAACAGTGAAGATGGAAACAAAATAACGTGTGAAATCCATTTTACACTGGTCATACTATAAATCCCAGAGATAAACACTGCCCAGACACATCCAGAGACAACCACCGCCCGGACGCATATGGTGCGAAGTTGTCTGGAGACAAACACTGCTCGAACACATCCAGAGACGAACTCAAATCCGAACATATTTTGAGATAAATACCGCCCAGACATGTCTGGAGCCAAACACTGCCTGGATGGGTTTGGAGACAAACACCACCCAGACACGTCGAGAGACAAACACCACCTAGACACATCTGGAGACAAACTCCCGTCAGGACATAAACACCTTCCGGACACTTTCAGAGACAAACACCACCCAGAGGCGTCCAGAGCCAGCCTATCCAGAGACAAACACCGCCCAGACAAGTCCGGAGACAAACTCCCATCTGGACACGTCCGGAGAAAAATACCATCCATACACATCTGGAGACAAACTCCAGTCCAGACATAAACCCCGCCCAGACATGTCCGGAGACAAACTCTGCTTGAACATAACCATCGTCCTGACATATCCGGAGACGAACACCGGACAGACATAACCACCATCTGGATGTGTCCAGAGACAGAGACAGAGAGAGAATGAGAGAGAAAGAAAGAGAGAGATGTGGAGAGAGGGGAGGGGAGAGTAAGAGGTGTGTGAGGAGGGTGCTGCACTGCATTGGGAGGGCGTAGAGCAAGGATGGGACAAAGAGAGAGAGGAGAGGGGGGTAGGGGAGATAACAGAGAGAATATGAACAAAAAAGAGAGCTTTATGAACAACACACACACACACACACACACACACACACACACACACACACACACACACACACACACACACACACACACACACCAGTGCTTGGCTGATAGAGGAAATTTTTTCGAGAATCAACAGTGGCGTGGTCTAGCAGTGAGTGCATTAAATCATGCAGCTCAATGAAGCTAGTTAATTGTAGTATGTTTCCAAATTTTTTTTGTTTACTCAATATAATTCTCCAAACAGTAGAAAAAGATAAGTTTAATGGTTTGGAAATTTCACATTTTCTTGTGTGTGTGTATATATAGAAAAGAAGTAAATAGGTATATCGGCTAAGTTATAAACTCATTATTTCTTTGAATTATCAGATTTCACAACAGATTTCGACACTGATTTAGTCTGGATGATATCTGATCCTCAAAACCCAAAAAGTATTTCGATGATATATTTTAATTAGTCCGTGAGAGTAGATCGTGGAAAATCATATCATAAATGCATGAAATTGCTCCAAGCTAATAATTTGAAAACTATAGTACTTACAAAAGCAATGTACACGATTCAGAGCTATGATGAACAGGGATTCGAAAATGAGTGAGAAAAGTGAAAAAAAAAACTTTATCGTTAAGAAATCATTGCGGCCTGTTCCAAGTCGAGGCATGGTTGAGCAGGCCAAAAAACATGACTGCTTCAGACCCCAGTAAAGTTACCAAGGATACACCTTCAGAACCCAAAGAGTGAGGTGGCCAAAGATGCGCCTGAAAAAGGATACAATTTGGAGATAGTCCTTTCACCAAAGTGTCACCTCCTACATGGACGCCTCAGCCCGGCAACTCTCTCAAACAGACAAAGATTACACGGCCAACATCAGTTAAACATCAAACGGAGCCGCCTATCTGGATTTCAGGATTGTTTTCCCTCATCACGACGGCATACCGATAAATATCTAACCAATGATGACCACATTCATCGTTGAAACATCAGGTGTAGGACTATGTCCAATGGAGATCGGGGGAGTGCTTGTCACACTCTTCATGTTTCAATTTACCCGCGGATCACATCACGTGCCTTCTGGTTAAATGGTTTGCATTCGCGGGAATAATCGTGTGGGTGGCAGACAGACAGTTGTTCTTTGCGGATTATGCGGTTTTACCATGTGAGACATAATCCGCGGCGATGCTCACCATAACAATCAGGTGCGTCTGATATATATATATATATATATATATATATATATATATATATATATATATATATATATATATATATATATATATATATATGTGAATATAATTTTTTTTTTGTTTTTAATATTAAAGAAGAAGAAAGCACTTCCAACCAAAAGTAAAAAAACTAGATCGACTCCACAAATTTGAGCAAAGACGCGAGAGCAGACCCGGTCTCAGGGCAATGTTTCGCCGGCTTCACAGCCGGCTTCATCAGGCACGATAGAGTTGAGTGGTTCACGCGTTAATGAGAGTGGTGCACGTGTTGATGTACAGAGTGGTGTACACAATAGATGAAGATGGTCTGTTGTGCCTGATGAAGCCGGCGAAACGTTGCCCGAGACCAGGTCTGCTCTCGCTTTTTTGCTCAAATTAGCGGAGTTGATCTATTTTTTTTACTTTTGGTTGGAAGCGCCTTCTTCTTTAAAAATGTGTAATCCCAACCGCCCCAATCTTATGCAATATATATATATATATATATATATATGTTTCGTTTCTTTTTTAAACATATCTGCTTCACTATGGAAATGTAAAATATAAAACACAACAAGCAGCTTTTGTTTGACTACTTTAAGGCTCAATTGTAATCTTTTACAATCATGAAGGAAACATGGATGTCACCAAAACTCCAAAATTGGCATGTGGTGGAAATAGCGCCACCTTTGGCGGTAGCCGGTATGAGAAATCATCTTCCAAAATCTCATGATATTGAACATGAAATGTGATAAATAAAAAGTTTTGAAAAATACAAAAAAATATAAAATGCATTTTCAAGACCGATGGGTGGGCTGAGAAGGGTAGTCCTGCCGGGAAGGCAGAAGTGTGCCCCAGTCGAGACAATAATCACTCAATCACTCAAAGAGCACACTCGTAACATCTAATAATTCTCATGGAAAGGTACATACATTGTTGTTGACTGTACTGCCAGTGAGGTTCAAGCCCCTTGTATTTCTTCGTGCACAGCCTTCGTCGGTTCCCCTGAGCATCGGCTCCCATGGTCGATCGGCATTCCCGGCGGCTTCTGTGGCGTGCAACCTTTCTTCGGCTTCATTGAGTTTTCCCAATGTTTCTTCGAGTTCCACAAGGTGCTGGTCGGTGATGGCGTCCAATCGAGCCCGCCAAGCTGCGCTCTCACGTTCCCGCTCCTCTTTGGCTTCCTCGAGTTGCCGACGAAGATACACTATCTCCTTCTGTGCTGCATCAAGTGCTGAACGGAGTTCCGCAACCTGCCGTAACCGATCATATGTGTAACAGATAAACTTCAACCATTTAGTGCATGAATGGATATGAATCACCATTTGATTTGCCTTTTCATCATGAGAATTATGAAGGAAAGGAGAAAAAAAAAAAAAACAAGAAATAGTGATATTAATAACAATATTATTGTTTACTATCACCTGATTAAAATATTTGCTTCATCACTGCAGGAGCTCCAAGATAACTGTAAAAACCTTTATAATGTTTCCAGGAAGTTATTAACCGTACCAGTTAGCAATATGTGTACTTGTGAGTCCAGTAAAGTACTTATTATTGAATTTTAAAAGGTTTAACTTACTGATGTTTTGAAATAGACAGATGTCTCGGCTCATGGAATTGGGCTGAAAAGATGACTACGCTGCAGAGGTAAAGGTAGCACTGCAAATTGTATTAGTCTGCCTTGACAGAAAGCTTTCGACGAGGGTCAGGTCATGAACGAGAGCCACCGTGATATGAGGGTAATGAAAAAAAAAATCTCCATTATGTCCTTCCCAAATTGGAATCATCATCTAACTGTACGTCATCATCTGCATTCCCGATCTCGAAAGTTAGTTTCAGTGGCAGTCCTAGAAATATTGTCGCAGTCCCCAGCTCAACAAGAGCAAACGTCAGTACAGGAAAGTCCGGAGTTGGTACAGGAAAGCAGCGCGAACATCGTCCGGATAGACACTTTGACTGCTTGCAGGTGCAGATATCCACCTCGGAAATCGATCTGGGAGTGGGATCTTTGGTCATCCGGCCAATAGAGAGATCATCACCATCAGTGGACAGCTAAGTCCATGAGGAGAACGAGCTTGGATCATTTGAGACGAGGAACGATGATGGATACCTGATTGATTCATCGCATCGTAGAAGGTGCTGATTCCAAAGCATCCTTGGTGGGAGGTAGAACCGCTTTGTTGGGCGATGATGCTGAGCAAAATACTCTGTGTCTTATCTCATTGAGGTCATTCGTGGACTGCTGCAGTTGAATGAAGAGCCCAGGTCAGAGAAAGCCACTTGGTATTCCTCTTTTTCACACATCGGTGTGAAAGATCGACGTTCTTCCCTTGCCCTTTGAAGACCTGAAGACCAATTGGAGTGTTTGAAACACAATCGCCCAGTCTATCTCACATGATTCCTCGGTCAATAACCCGAGCCTGATTTTTATGTCCGGGGGGGGGGGGGGAAGAGCAGCTGAAAACGATGGGTGGAACTTGCGTGCTTCGCGTGAAGCAACAACCTCGTGATGGCTTCTTCATGATCACTGATGAGAGGGGGAACTGGGTGCACACTTGTTTCATGCTCTGATCCCAACTGGTGACATTCGTTTTCAAGTGCGACAAACAGACTGAAATCCTTCCCAATCTCCGGTAATCGATGTCGTTGCCATTTTTGGAATAAAGGATGGTTAAGCACCTCTTTGTTCTTGCCATCGCCTGTAAACTCCTTCCATTGAGAAGGTACCTTCCTTCTGTGACGGCCCAGAGATACGGATCATCGTTCCTGAAGGATCAGCATGGCATGCGTGCTCGCTATTGTTTCCAGACATGACGGGATGGGTACCTGTCTACAATAAAGTCAGCTCGTGAACTTCAAAACTTTTTCATCAGCTGAGTGATCATTCGTAGCACAAGGATAGCCAAATCGCCGAAAGTTTCTGGTGCACGTCCAATGCCACGTATTAAGCCGATTGCATTAATCAATCATCGGCGCAGTTTCGTTGAGTAAATCTTTGATGCCTCTTTTTGATTGGCTTCTACAGACTTTTATCAGTAAATCTCTGATAACAAGTTGTGTGACAACAAATCACATCTGTTGGCCCAATGGCGAAGCCGACAGTCATGTACCGTTTACACTGTTCTGATCTCGATACTTCATGACATTCGCCGTCCAGATTCATCCATGTCTGTGGGCACTTCTTGATACATCACCCACCGCTCATTTGTCAACGGCAACGCTACTTCGCCCTCTGTAGCTTTCCGATGAAAAATACATGCCAAACTTAGATTTTCTTCACTTTCCGTCATATTTTAGCCTCTTTTGAACTGAACTCATGCCAGTCTATGGGCGCTGCCATGATACCTTGCCGCCGGACTACCGGCAGGCCACCGCTTCTCTGATTGGCCAATAAGAATATCACTACGCACAGGTGACTCATCACTAACTCGCTAACATGACTTCTCAGAAAGAAAAAAAAATGTGCAGAGGCTTTTTGTTTCTTAATCAATATTGAGCCAATATGTCATGGAGGAAAATTTCTGTGAGCGACGTCATGGCATATACAAGTTTTTGACAGTATCGTGCATACCACCTCAATGACATCATGAAATGTCACCTCCCATGAACCTGCCTATGACGTGTGTGTGTGTGTGTGTGTGTGTCGCCATTTTCTCAGAGAAGCTCGGTGTTGCCTGTTGGTGAGGTTGCAAATGTGAGGTGAAATAGCGAGAAGGCACGACATTGTGGGGTCGGGAGGAGGTGTATGAGCAATGCATTTTGGAAGAGTTGCTACTAAATCATCGATGGACACAAGAAACTGCTCTCATTTATTTTATGAGATAATATTTTTACTCCGTTTGCCTGTCTGGCGGTCAAACAAAATGGAAAATCATTCCAAACAGGAAATGTAGTTTTTTAAGGATGTCATAAAGGACACAAACAACAGGCATGAAGAACGTATGCAACGTATTAGATAGGGTGACGTAAAAAGACGCTGCATCTAGGCCCTGTCACACCTTGACGATTAAGCCAGCGTATGCCGACGTATGAAAAATTTGTCTAAAACGCTGGCACACGTCGAATACGTTATGGGTAAGTTTTGTATACGTTAAGAGCACGCTGGCATACATCGTAGTACGCTGGCATACGTCGTAGTACGCCAAGCTGTTAGACATATTTTCCAGGCTTGAAATTTTTCGACGTATGCCAGCGTATGACTCACACATTCCGCATAACGCTGGCCATAAGTTGTAGGCATGTTACGCGATCGTTGACACACGTTACTTGTAAGTTACTCATAAGTCGAAACACGTCAAGGTAATGTTTAGCGTCAGTGTTCCAGACTCCCTGGGGTT
Source organism: Eptatretus burgeri (assembly GCF_056783735.1). NCBI lineage: Eukaryota > Metazoa > Chordata > Myxini > Myxiniformes > Myxinidae > Eptatretus > Eptatretus burgeri. The sequence goes on along the minus strand of NC_140976.1, from coordinate 61,693,226 downwards.
TTTTTTCTTTTCTTTTCTTCGGTATGACGGTGATGTTGACACTTCGATTTCTAGTGCGGTTATAATATAATATAATTGATAGGCTGCCGCTCAACGATTTGTCATAACCGCACTAGAAATCAAAGTGTCAACATCACCGTCATATCGAAGAAAAAAAACCCCCAAAAACCAGGGAGTCTGGAACACTGACGCTAACCATTACCTAGATGTGTTTCGACTTATGAGTAACTTACAAGTAACGTGTGTCGACGTGTGTCAACGATCGCGTAACGTGCCTACAACTTATGGCCAGCGTATGTGGAACGTGAGTCATACGCTGGCATACGTCAAAAAATTTTCAACATGCTGAAAATTTGTCGACGTACTCGGCGTACTACGACGTATGCCAGCGTGCTTCAGCGTGCTCTTAACGTATACAAAACTTACCCATAACGTATTCGACGTGTGCCAGCGTATTCGGCAAATTTTTCATACGTCGGCAAACGCTGGCTAAATCGTCAAGGTGTGACAGCGGCTTGACACTTCGATGTCTAGTGTGGTTATGATTTGAATCGTTGAGCCGCAGCCTATTTATAGCCTACGTCACGTGATCGTCGGCGATACGCTGCCACGCTATGCATAAGTTGGACTATCGTTGGGCATAGGTTGTGAACGCCGACAACACGCTCAGCATTCGTTGATATAAGTTATTTATGTTATCGAAACGTTCTGTGTACGTTACTAATACGTTATTCATACGTCCAACTCGTTATGAATACGTCCAAAACTGGAGAAAAAAACATCAATAGTTCAGCGTACGCCAGCGTTTCACATACATTTTGATACCTTGCCATACGCTGGCTAAAACGTCAAGGTGTGACAGGGCCTTCAATGGCGGTAAACTTCTGAAATTATTTTTCTACAGCCTTTAAAAATCTTTATTTTATTTAAAATTGAATTATACACTTGAACACTATGGAACACAAATCACCTTCTTAGCACTTTCAAAACCTTTCACTTCACAGTACTTGGATAAAATATTACGGCATATTACGTCATCACGACCAATCAAATTTGTTGTGCTCATAGACCCAGCCTGTGTAGTTGCTTCTCGAGACCGCAAGGGGTAAGGTGTTCTATGAACTCTCGTTTACACTGGATGACTAGACGACCCGTGAACCCGTTGGGTTCCCGTTGTGACAGCGGTTGATGAAAAAAAAATCATTTCAAGAAAAAAAAAAGATAGCTCCGGCGAACTATACCGCTGAGGTTGAGGCTGGCTGAGGTCCAGCGAACTATACCGCTGAGGTTGTTTGCATTGATCAAATTCTCCTGAAGAGTACTTGACTGAATTGATTTTTTAATTCATTTTTTCTGTTGCCCGATTTTAATGAAACTTGATACTGCACACCGCAGGAGAGTGGCGAGTAAGGTGGCCCTAAAATTTTTGCGCTATCATGTCCTGTTTTGGCTGTATTTCAGGAACATACATACATACATATATACATACAAATGAAAGTTTCAGTAATATATATATATATATATATATATATATATATATATATATATATATATATATATATATATATATATATATATATATATATACTGATGGGTTCTTTTTTGAGGTTTTTTTTCAATAATTGAGGTTTTTATATAATTGATTTATATAATTGAGGTTCAATAATTGAGGTCAAAATATAATTGAGGTTTTTTTTCAAGAATACACGATTCTGAAGTTTTTTTTAATGTTAATATTTACCCTGAATTTATATTCGGTCCATTTGCTTTTCTTTCTGTCATTGAGATCTTTTTTTTAAACTTCATAGTTCTGCCTTTAGTGGTGCATGGTTGAAAACTACGTGTTCAATAATCCTCGAGGAAGAATGCCAAATTGCGTGACCAACTCCGTCCAACAGGAACAGATGCACCTCCTTTTGATGTGTTGCATTTTTTGATGACATCGAGGAGTGCAGCTCATCCATGGTCCGTCGGTGTTCAGAAACCATTGCCTCAAGACGCCCCTTCCACTGCTCCACCGTGCCCAGGCTCTCACGGCTGGTACGTTCAAAGCGGGTTTGCAGCATGTGCGCCTCCTCTGATAAACGGTCATTGGTCGCTCGCAGTTGAAGCACCTGCCATCAGAGTGGGAAGGTTGGGAAAAAAAAGGATGAAAGATAATGAGACAGAACGATAGCCTGGTTGGAACTGTTTGTTTTTTGACTTCTCCGGATCTGGTTCATTACCTGGGTGAAACAAATCTGAGTAGAACTACATTGCTCGGAGTTATCAGTGCGTCATGGAGCACAGTCCTTTTTAAGGGACGTTGAAGTGGATATCACCTCTAAGCTGTCTAGCATGGGTTTGACTCTTGGCCCAGCTATACACCGTCATCCCGGTGTTTCACAGGCAGGGTGGTTCATGAATGTGTGTGCCGTCCGTCGGAAGGACGTTAAACCGGGTGTCCCGTCTGCTAGCATTAGATGGTGGATGTTAAAGATCCCATGGTGTCTTTCGCGAATAGTAGGCAAGCTATCGATGACACCACAAACAGATTACACATTCCTGCCCGGTCGTGTTCAATACTCCGAGGTCCGAGGCCCGCATCGCCCACTTTGATGAACAGCTGAAGGCGAGGGGCGTTGTCCCTTTGTGGGTGGGAGGTATAATGCCATATTATTCCCTACCCACTCATCAAGCTTTTCCTTGTTCAACAGGAGGAATGAAGGGACAAGATTCCTTAACCTTTCTCGACACTAAAGATGACAAAACCATCTCCCAGCGGCACACAAACAAACAGGATGACTTATCCCTACTCACGTGTCCTTAATTCAGGATCCATAAGTCCTATGATCAAGGGGAACACAAACCGGGGTGTATACCTCAATTCTGATAACTGACGTCCATCCTCTCCATAAACATAACAGCACTGCACTACGATAGGGTTAAGGTTTTGCATTCTCGATTCCATTGTTACATATTTTGGGATTTATATCGTAATAATAAATACAACTGTTTTTTGTAAAGGGGCAAAATAAAGTGATTACATATTCACTGACCACCATTTGGCTTATTCCATTCAGCATAATTTGTTTTGTCATCAGAGCCTCCACTCGGCTCACTGATCAGGGCATGGCACCAGTTTCCCTGTGGATGTGGCTGAGCATTCCGAGCACCCTGTGGTCAGTCTGGACACCTGGTCACATCATAATATTATACACCTTACCTCTGATGGAGAATGTGACACATCAGGTTGAAACTATTGTTTTACTTTCTATTTACCGTCTATTGAAACTATTGTTTTCTACTAGAAAGCAGGTAGCTTTCTGACTGTTGGTACTACATGCCTCAGCCTGGTAATCTCGCTGCGCAGCCAAAAGCTGCTCCTTGAGGGATGCCACCTCTTGCTGGTGGCCACGATTCATTGCACCAAGTTGTTCACGCAAGCCATCCAGCTCGGCCTGCATGGTGGGCCCATGCAGGGACATCTCCGCAAGATCTGTGCAACAAAGTGTATTACTATGTGGTATACACGTTTAAATAACAAAGATAAAGCATTACATGTTTGAAAAACCTCAACCACAGTTTGAAATCGTTTGGATATATTACACAAGGAACAGCAGAGTACTGTAATACATTGTATTCCTCAAATTATACATCTTGTTCAGCGTTGCATTCCTTCAAAATTGTTTTTAGTATTGTGGCTGTTGGAAAACAAGGTATTGATGCTCAAGGAATAGCAGAACAATTGGGGGGGGAGGGGGGAGGGGGTGGGAAAGGGATTAAAGGCCAAATTGGGAAAAAGGAAAAAAAAAACTGTGGGATGCCAACAAATGGATACACCAAACAAAAATCAGAGGATATCGTACAAGGGTACGAGAACAGGGTCTCAGCTGGTGTCGTGCAGCTCAGTTGCAGAAATGGCAGAGACCATGAGGTTAAAGTTTTAACCTCAAAAATCTAAAATCTTAAATAAAAAAAAGAGTTTAAATCCTGGAGGTAAGAACTCGTGAGAAATAATTTTTTAAAACAGTACTATAGGGAAGAAAACAGGGAAATGAAAGAATTGAAAGAAAGAACTGATCTGTCATCCCTCAGATTGGCAAGCAGCACCCTCTTCACTGTCTGCAGATCTGGATAAAATCACAAGCTGGTCAAACACGTGAAACATGTCTTTCATTCCTCACAAATCTCACTCTCTCACTATGTCTCTCCGAAAGGACTACCTGGAACCCCCCCCCACACCCCCCCCTCAAAATCTACTTTCTCAACAATCCTCTTGAAGAAGTCCTTTCATTAAAACTTTTGGACCTCACTTTCTGCCATGATCTTTCCTGGGAAAGCCACATTTCCAAGCTGGCATCCAAAGCCAGTCGCCGTCTGGGCATCCTCCATCGTGCAAAGTCCTTCCTTGGCACACCTGAGCTCCTCACCACATCCAAAGCTTTCGTCCACAGCCTGATGGGATACTGCTCACCCCTCATAGCTGGTGCTCCCGCCTCTCACACCTAGCTCAGGTTCACGCTGTGGAAACCAAACCAAGGCTTTTAGGATCATTGGTATCAACCACGATGAAAGTGAGTCTTGGGATCTCTCAATCTCTCGTTGCAGGCAGGTCGGTGGTCTTTCCGTCTTCTACCGTCTCCTCTGCCCTGCAGGCAGGATACTTCCTTCACCAACTCGCTGGAGGGATAAGGACTGGCCGGAGAGCTAAGAAGCCAGGAAGACCTGTAAAAAGTGCAAAAAAAAAAGCAAAAACTAAAAAAAAGCCTCAGCTTCTGGCCGAAACGTTCCACTGAGACATCGAGCTGTAAATTAAAGGGCCTCATGTGGGGAGAGATGGGAAGCAGCAGCACCAGCTCACAAAGGGGAGTCACATTTCATGACTTTTATGTCCTCACTCTACAATGGTATAATGTCAAAGGATAGACTTGGCCCTGTGGAGAGGTGGCGGTCAGTATTGGAGACCAGCTTGAAGATATGATCTGCCCAAGACAGGTTGCAATTGATAATGTGGCCAAGGAGCTCCAAAGACTGTCCTCCTCCCAGAGGTCGATCATTGAAACAATTTGGCAGAGTTACCTGCACGTGTTTATTTTTGACAGAATTATCGGGATAAATTCTGGGGCATCTGAGTTTTCAAAAGAAAAAAATATATATATCTACAGACGCACAGATAAAAATAACCATGGAAGATCATCCTTGACTTGAAGGATCGTCAAAGAGGAGAACAAGAGTCATTCTGAACCTAAAATCCAGACAAGACGGTCCAAAGGGGAATGAGATAACCTGTCATTCAAACAGCGAAGACAAAAATACATATTTTATGAAACCTCTTGAGAAACGACAAACCTTGCACTTGCGGGCTACCTTCTCCCAAAGCCATATTCTGCCGCAGCTGAGCAACCTCTGCCCTTCGCAGGGCCAACTCAGTCTCCAATTCTTGCTGTCGTGACCGTCCAGACACTGTGGCTGCCTGCACAAAAAGGTGAGGTATATAGACGTTATGAAAACGACTTGAAAGATGGTTTCTCACCATGTACAGCAAGTGCATCCAGACAGAGGTGAAAATGCTTCACAAAATATTTCGACCACCATGTGTGCTACGAGCATCCATACTACATTGTTTGTGGTGCGGTACAGTGGCCACCCAATTGGGGCTCTAAAGTGACTAACTTTTCCTGAAAGTTCTTACCATTAAGCAACGTTTTTTTTTTACTTTACAGAAGTGATCATCATGGAAGAGCACCTTTGAATGTATCCGAGCTCTATTTGAATGCTCACCATTCTGAAAGTTGTTACAAAACCACCGCGGCAGCTCCTGATCAGAAAGGGTTCCAATTAAAGAAGGAGATCAACGCAATCAATGAAAATGCAAGGAATTCAGGGATATGACCAAAATATGGAATTTTGAATTGAGCCAGGGTAAAGGCCTAAAAAAAAAACAAGGTCTGCCAAAATGTATCATGGATTACGTCACATCCACATCATTGATGAATCCCAGCATAGAAATTAAACAATTTCAATCCTAAAATTAACATCCTTTGATCTGTATTTTTAAAATTTCAAATTTGAACTCGAGGAGATGCGTTATGGTGCATTTTCAATCAAACCATGTCACACTGATTTAAAAATTGATGAGGGGGAAACTCATTCACAAATCCAAGTTACAGTGCATCATTCTTCAGGGTATTTATGAATCACAGTCTTTTTTTTTTAAATCATGGGCTCAAGAAAAGCTATTGATTATGTTTACTTCCCCACTGTCATGCCAAATTCACATCACTGCCAATTCACTTGGTCTTCGTTATCGCATGGTGACACTGAAATATATCCCGACCCTTTGTAAGGAAACATTCGGTAAATATAAACCCACTATGAATGAGAAAGTGAAGAATGTTTGACTCTGCATTGACTGGTCACTGAAGATTTTTTTTTAAAATAAATCGCAAATGAAAAGAAAAGGAACGGCCTCAAGTGAATTCCGCATCACCTCGAAGGTATGGAAGCTTAAATGTGCAAAACCAGGAGAAACATTTTCAAGAGGATCTCACAAGATGAAGTTAATAACGTCTAAAGATGTAGTTGAGATGTGGACTCAAATGAAAAAAATGCTTGAATGGAGACAGCCAGAAATATTTGTGGAATAACTACCGGCGAGTTCCGAAAGGAACCAGAAACGTACTGGTGGCATATTAGAGTACAAAAGTGCTCAACCAGAAGAAAGCAGCTTCGTAAAGGTTTTTAATAAAAAAATTGAAGATCCTCAAGATAAAAGAAGATTATAACTGTTTAAATGAAATGAATAAGGAAACGGTGATAGTAAAGAACGGAGTTAGGAAGAATAGGGTAAAAGTTTAACCACATCAGCGGTAAGAGTACAATTTCCAAAATAAGCCAGGCAGATGGTAAAGGACGGAAGAGATGTGCTACATAGGTTAATTGTTCGAAAACCAAAAACAGACATCTCGTGAAAAAAAAAAAAAAACGTTATTGATAAGGGATGTAAAAGCCACTTCGAAAAGCTCTTGAATTATGAAAACGAATGGGAAAACAATTTTTTGAGACCGCCGTTTGACCTTGACTGCGTTATGTTTATTTTCACACCGCCGTTTGACTTTGATCTTTAACCCGGAGGAGTGGGATGTTAATTAAGCGTAAATGAATCTTACACTAAACTATCCGGAGAGAGCAATTTCATTCCGATGGGATAAACTTGAGTCAAGTTATGGTGAAAAATGTTTAAATGCCTATAATTGGGTCATGACCTTAAAATTAGGTCAAGATAATTAAAAAAAAAAACAAACAGTCAATGCCTCATACTTTCTCTTCACATTATTGATGCAAAATTTCACTCTGAAAGTCCCAGCCGGCTCCGACATTCAGCTCGGACATTTTGCAAATTGGGAGTGTAGGAAGAAAATAAAATAAATAAATAATATTATTATAAATGTTGGTTTAGCACTCCTATGGATCTAAGAAACTCTGTGGCAGGAATGAAAATTGGGGGCACTAATTGTAGAAACAAACACTACAACACCAATACATTTTCCGCTATCCTATAAAGGGAGGCTTAATAAAACACCAGTCATGATGATTGGTGAAAGAGAAAGGAAAGGAAGTAGATAATGGCCGAGTTGAATATGTGAACAAGAGCGCGAGCACAATATACGCCCGAAAAAGTCTCTGTGACTCACTCACACACACACACACACACACACACACACACACACACACACACACACACACACACACACACGTGCACGCACACAATTATATATTCAAACATGTCAATTTATGAAGAACAAGAAGGTATATACAGATTTGTGCTACTACATGGAAAACAGCATCCTGGTTGCCATGGCAACCACTTTAGATAACGAACGTATGTCGCGACACACCGTCTCCACAGTCCGTACCTTTGTACCAAATATGAAACGTGAAAGTTGAAAACTTTGGGAGTTAGAGTGCGGACAGGAACGGACGGACGGACGGACAGACAGACAGACAGAGACAGAGAGACGGATGGACAGACGACTGGTATCACATAATATGCCCCCCCCCCCAAAAAAAAAATATATATATACATACATATATATATATATATATATATATATATATATATATATATATATATATATATATATATATATATATGGTGTATAAAAAGGATTTGCGTCAAATTCAACTCAATGTAAGTGGTTAGAGATGATGTCACAAGATGTCACAATGGCGTCATTAGAAATTTGGGAACAAAATCTGGGATTTTCATTTGTAAAATATATGAGGATCAATAATTTCAATAAAATAATGAAGAACAATAATAAAAGCTTCTGGGTTGAGAAATGAATTTAGAAAAGGTCAGAAGTTTCTGTTACGTTGGAGACATGATAGAGGCATCAGGAGGTGCAGAATTAGCCGTTACATCAAGATGAAAGTCAATCTGGAATAAGTGGAGACAAGTTGGTGGTGTCATGAAGGACAAGAACATTCCATCATCTGTTTAAGTTGGAGTTTATAAAACCTGCATCAGAGCGGTTTCGATGTATGGAGGGAAATGTGTGCAATACGGAACGAAGATGTAAATAGAATGGAAAGTACAGATTAGAATGACACGAAGGATGAATGGATTGTTTCTGAAAGAGAGAATTGCGAGCTCAGAAATGAGGAAGCGATTAACAATCAATACTGGTGAAGAACTGAGGAAGAGAAGACTTGATTGCTATGTTCATGTGCAATGAAGGTCAGAAGATGAAACTGAAAAGAAAGCGATAAAGTTTGTGGTGAAACGAAGAAAGCAGAGAGGACGTCCGAAAAAGACATGGATGGAAAATGTCAAGGAAGATATGGAATGTTTGAATTTGCACGAAACGGACGTGATGGATCCATCCACATGGAGCAATTCCATAATTCCACCAACCCCCTCTGATTCATCAATGATCTCTCGGACTCTCTGGAAAATCCTCTATATCTCTTTGCTGATGACTCCACCCTCTGCCGTACCATCTGTCATCCCTCAGACCGGCAAGCAGCAGCTTCTTCGCTCACTGCAGATCTGGATAAAATCACAAACTGGTCCAACATGTGGAACATGTCTTTCAATCCTGACAAATCTCACTCTCTCACTTTGTCTCTCTGAAAGGACCGTTTAGAACCCCCTCCCCCCCCCCCCCGTCTACTTTCTCAACAATCCTCTGGAAGAAGTCCTTTCATTCAAGCTTCTGGGTCTCACTATCTGCCATGATCTTTCCTGGGAAAGCCACATTTCAAACCTCGCCTCCAAAGCCAGTTGCCGACTGGGAATACTCCGTCGTGCAAAGTCCTTCCTCGGCCCACCTGAGCTCCTGACCACTTACAAAGCTTTCGTCCACAGCCTGATGGAGCACTGCTCTCCCCTCTGGGCTGGTGCTCCTGCCTCTCACCTTTCTCAGCTTCACGCTGTGGAAACCAGGGCATTTAGGATCATTGGCATCTCCCGCGGTGAAGCTGAGTCTTTGGTCCTCTCACTCTCTCACCGCAGGCAGGTCGGTGATCTTTCTGTCTCCTCTCCGGTCTCTCCCCCCCACCCCCCGCTGTGTGCAATTTGTCCCCACCACATTTTCGCAGGGTGCTCAAGGTCCACTAACAACCCCCTTCTGGTAAAAAATACTAAATCACGAATCACTGCTCATCTTCACTCTTTCATTCCTCTTTTTCCCCCGTCTTTGGAATAAACTCCCTAACTCTCTTCAATCCCATTCTTCCCTCCAGGCCTTCAAAACAGCCGTTCACCACCACCTCTCATCTTCCCCCATCCAAATCCTCGATCTTTTCTACCCCCAATAATCCACCCCAAGCCCACCTCCTTCAAATTCCCTGCTTTCCTTCCTGAAAGTCCCTGTAATCTCCATCTTGTTTACCCTGTGTTACCCACCCTATCCCTCTCCCTTCCACAGATCTCCTAATGTCTCTGTTCCCCACTGTTTTGTCCTTCCCACTCCCTCCCCTCCTGTCTCATGCCCTCCTTGTTGTTGTGTGTTGTGTGTTAGCTCTCATCCGAGCCTCGACAAGGTATACAAAAAAAAAAACGCTGAAAAAAGGGGAAATTTTTGTGCAACGGTCGTTGTTGTCATCATCGTCGTTCATAGAACGATTACAACAGAGCTCCTAGAACGGTACCAGATGGAGGGAGATTGTATTTGAAGAAGATTGTGACTTGTCATGAGATTTGTGTCTATAACTTCATGCCGGAGATAAAGTATATGCACCCACTGAGTATTCATTTTTCCAACACCTGGAACAAGGACTCTTCTGTTTATTATCGTGTTGGGAAGCATTCCCGATTGAAACTCAATATCTCCAACTGTCTTGTGAGATAATTCACGCGATCCATTGAAAGTTAGCAACATTGTATCAAGATAATTTATCATGTTATTTTTTGGGATGAAGAACTGCATGATGATTGTGGAAAAGGAATCATCAATAACACAATCATAAACTTTAAGAAGAGTGAAAAAAAAATGGCATCACCTCTAAATCTCCCTTTGAGATAGATTCCTCTTCTATACGGAATTGCAAATCCTCCACTTTCCTGTAGAAGAGGAAAACAGAGAATGAAACAGCGATGTGATGACAAAATAGGTGCATGAACCATTTTGGCAATCAGAACAAGTACACCAAAGAACACTCAGAAAAATTATTTACACATGCATATGTGTAAGAAAAAAATATATATATATATATATATATATATATATATATATATATATATATATATATATATATATATATATATATATATATATATATGTCAGTTTCCCTGGACTTCATTGCTCTTGCTTTATTTGTCTTTCAAACTATCTCTTCCTGTGAAATATAAATTTGGCAGAATGTGGATGTTTGGGATCAACTATGGTGATGCCAGGGCTACTGGCATTCTTCTAATTACTCAACACCTTCTTCCTCAATACGTCTCGAAAAACATGTTCTAAACCCTCTTACCTTTACAAATCTTGAAGCATATCACAAATTCCAAATTCCTGCCATAACCTGCAGGAGGCACTGCATCAGCAGCACAGCTATACTCCCAGCAATGATGCAAACCAGCAGCCACAGGCTGCACACAAAATGAATAAATGAATATGTTTGTTCCGAGGCCTCTTTTCAGGATGGTCACTGAACCACGGTCATCCTCCAATTGTACTTTGTTTGCTGTAATATTTACTGGTATCACTTTTTTTTTGTCTCATTGAGGTTCTGATTCATCACTTCAGGTGCTCTGACCACAACCAGCACAACATCAGCGCTCTTCAGCTTCCAGGTTCTCTTCACTTCGTTTTTTAGATCCTGGTACATGGACATTTTTCAAATTATTTTATAGGTTGAAGTCACTGGGTACTGACACCTCGATTAGCAATGACGTCTTTTCCTTTTTATATCCGAGCACTATATTCAGCCTCAATGCCTTACATTCAACGGTCACATTGGATCAGATGGTCAGGCCATATGTGAGCATTAAGTTCCTTTTTCGATGATGGTGCTTCCAAGATTTTTCTGGGACTGGGATATTGAAGTTTTTGCATTTATACTGGTAGACTACTCAGCACACACTATGCCTATGTGTATATAGTGGTTCTGATGCAAGTTTCCTGGATCCCAAGAGAAAGTTATTTTGCCTTCTGTTTCAATTTTTGAGAACTGATCCTTGTCAATTTGACTTAATCCTGACATCTTGATATGAAGCATTCATTATTACTCATTCTCCATCCCAATTAAGTTGACCTTTTCTTTGGTGCTCCAGTGAGCCTTTCTTATTCTATTCCCAATCTATCCCGATTTTTTATCTCCATGCTTTAAAAAAAACACAGGACCATTGGCTCTGTAGTTTATCTGGGCCATGGCCGAATGTTCGAACCCAAATTTGGCAGCATTCTGACTAGTGGGTCTGGAGAAGAAGATTTTTTAAAGGAATTTAAATGATTTTCCCCAAAATTGAATAAGTCGGCCATTTTGACACACTTCTGGTTATATGATCAGCATGACTTGCACAATTTAACATCACTACCTTGGCCTAATGTTGTCATCCAAATTTGGTAACACTCTGACTAGTGGGTCTGCAGAAGAAGATTTTTGAAGGAATTTAAGTGATTTTCCCCAAAATTGACCAAGTTGGCCATTTTGACACACTTCCGGTCATGTTATCGGCATGACCTCCACAATTTACCATCCCTACCCTGGCCTAATGTTTAAACCCAAATTTGGTAACATTCTGACTGGTGGGTCTGGGGAAGATTTTTGAAGGAATTTATGCGATTTTCCCCAAAATTGAACAAGTTGGCCATTTTGACACACTTCCGGTCATGTTATTGGCATGACCTCCGCAATATAACATCCCTACCCTGGCTTAATGTTGTAACCCAAATTTGGTAACGTTCTGAGTGGTGGGTCTGGAGAAGCTTTTTGAAGGAATTTCTGCAATTTTCCCCAAAATTGACCAAGTTGGCCATTTTGACACACTTCCGGTCATGCTATTGGCATGACCACCGCAATTTAACATCACGACCCTGGCCTAATGTTTAACCCAAATTTGGTAAAATTCTGACTGGTGGGTCTGGGGAAGATTTTTGAAGGAATTTATGCGATTTTCCCAAAATTTGACCAAGTTGGCCATTTTGACACACTTCCAGTTATGTTATCAGCATGACCTCCACAATTTAACATCCCTACCCTGGCCTAATGTTGTAACCCAAATTTGGTAACATTCTGACTGGTGGGTCTGGAGAAGATTTTTGAAGGAATTTATGCGATTTTCCCAAAATTTGATGAAGTTGGCCATTTTGACACACTTCCGGTCAAGTTATCGGCATGACCTCCACAATTTAACATCCCTACCCTGGCCTAATCTTTTAACCCAAATTTGGTAACATTCTGACTGGTGGGTCTGGGGAAGATTTTTGAAGGAATTTCTGCAATTTTCCCCAAAATTGACCAAGTTGGCCATTTTGACACACTTCCGGTCATGTTATTGGCATGACCTCCGCAATTAACATCCCTACCCTGGCTTAATGTTGTAACCCAAATTTGGTAACATTCTGAGTGGTGGGTCTGGAGAAGATTTTTGAAGGAATTTCTGCAATTTTCCCCAAAATTGACCAAGTTGGTCATTTTGACACACTTCCGGTCATGTTATTGGCATGACCTCCGCAATTAACATCCCTACCCTGGCTTAATGTTGTAATCCAAATTTGGTAACATTCTGAGTGGTGGGTCTGGAGAAGATTTTTGAAGGAATTTCTGCAATTTTCCCCAAAATTGACCAAGTTGGCCATTTTGACACACTTCCGGTCATGTTATTGGCATGACCTCCACAATTTAACATCCCTACCCTGGCCTAATGTTGTAACCCAAATTTGGTAACATTCTGACTGGTGGGTCTGGAGAAGATTTTTGAAGGAATTTATGCGATTTTCCCAAAATTTGATGAAGTTGGCCATTTTGACACACTTCCGGTCAAGTTATCGGCATGACCTCCACAATTTAACATCCCTACCCTGGCCTAATCTTTTAACCCAAATTTGGTAACATTCTGACTGGTGGGTCTGGGGAAGATTTTTGAAGGAATTTCTGCAATTTTCCCCAAAATTGACCAAGTTGGCCATTTTGACACACTTCCGGTCATGTTATTGGCATGACCTCCGCAATTAACATCCCTACCCTGGCTTAATGTTGTAACCCAAATTTGGTAACATTCTGAGTGGTGGGTCTGGAGAAGATTTTTGAAGGAATTTCTGCAATTTTCCCCAAAATTGACCAAGTTGGTCATTTTGACACACTTCCGGTCATGTTATTGGCATGACCTCCACAATTTAACATCACGACCGTGGCCTAATGTTTAACCCAAATTTGTAACATTCTGACTGGTGGGTCTGGAGAAGATTTTTGAAGGAATTTATGCGATTTTCCCCAAAATTGACCAAGTTGGCCATTTTGACACACTTCCGGTCATGTTATCGGCATGACCTCCACAATTTAACATCCCTACCCTGGCCTAATGTTTTAACCCAAATTTAGTAACATTCTGAGTGGTGGGTCTGGAGAAGATTTTTGAAGGAATTTATGCGATTTTCCCCAAAATTGACCAAGTTGGCCATTTTGACACACTTCCGGTCATGTTATTGGCATGACCTCCGCAATTAACATCCCTACCCTGGCTTAATGTTGTAACCCAAATTTGGTAACATTCTGAGTGGTGGGTCTGGTGAAGATTTTTGAAGGAATTTCTGCAATTTTCCCCAAAATTGACCAAGTTGGTCATTTTGACACACTTCCGGTCATGTTATTGGCATGACTTCCACAATTTAACATCACGACCGTGGCCTAATGTTTAACCCAAATTTGGTAACATTCTGACTGGTGGGTCTGGAGAAGATTTTTGAAGGAATTTATGCGATTTTCCCCAAAATTGACCAAGTTGGCCATTTTGACACACTTCCGGTCATGTTATTGGCATGACCTCCGCAATTAACATCCCTACCCTGGCTTAATGTTGTAATCCAAATTTGGTAACATTCTGAGTGGTGGGTCTGGAGAAGATTTTTGAAGGAATTTCTGCAATTTTCCCCAAAATTGACCAAGTTGGCCATTTTGACACACTTCCGGTCATGTTATTGGCATGACCTCCGCAATTTAACATCACGACCCTGGCCTAATGTTTAACCCAAATTTGGTAACATTCTGACTGGTGGGTCTGGAGAAGATTTTTGAAGGAATTTATGCGATTTTCCCAAAATTTGACCAAGTTGGCCATTTTGACACACTTCCGGTCAAGTTATCGGCATGACCTCCACAATTTAACATCCCTACTCTGGCCTAATGTTGGAACCCAAATTTGGTAACATTCTGACTGGTGGGTCTGGGGAAGATTTTTGAAGGTATTTGTGCGATTTTCCCAAAATTTGACCAAGTTGGCCATTTTGACACACTTCCGGTCATGTTATCGGCATGACCTCCACAATTTAACATCCCTACCCTGGCCTAATGTTTTAACCCAAATTTAGTAACATTCTGACTGGTGGGTCTGGGGAAGATTTTTGAAGGTATTTGTGCGATTTTCCCAAAATTTGACCAAGTTGGCCATTTTGACACACTTCCGGTCATGTTATCGGCATGACCTCCACAATTTAACATCCCTACCCTGGCCTAATGTTTTAACCCAAATTTAGTAACATTCTGAGTGGTGGGTCTGGAGAAGATTTTTGAAGGAATTTATGCGATTTTCCCCAAAATTGACCAAGTTGGCCATTTTGACACACTTCCGGTCATGTTATTGGCATGACCTCCGCAATTAACATCCCTACCCTGGCTTAATGTTGTAATCCAAATTTGGTAACATTCTGAGTGGTGGGTCTGGAGAAGATTTTTGAAGGAATTTCTGCAATTTTCCCCAAAATTGACCAAGTTGGCCATTTTGACACACTTCCGGTCATGTTATTGGCATGACCTCCACAATTTAACATCCCTACCCTGGCCTAATGTTGTAACCCAAATTTGGTAACATTCTGACTGGTGGGTCTGGAGAAGATTTTTGAAGGAATTTATGCGATTTTCCCAAAATTTGATGAAGTTGGCCATTTTGACACACTTCCGGTCAAGTTATCGGCATGACCTCCACAATTTAACATCCCTACCCTGGCCTAATCTTTTAACCCAAATTTGGTAACATTCTGACTGGTGGGTCTGGGGAAGATTTTTGAAGGAATTTCTGCAATTTTCCCCAAAATTGACCAAGTTGGCCATTTTGACACACTTCCGGTCATGTTATTGGCATGACCTCCGCAATTAACATCCCTACCCTGGCTTAATGTTGTAACCCAAATTTGGTAACATTCTGAGTGGTGGGTCTGGAGAAGATTTTTGAAGGAATTTCTGCAATTTTCCCCAAAATTGACCAAGTTGGTCATTTTGACACACTTCCGGTCATGTTATTGGCATGACCTCCACAATTTAACATCACGACCGTGGCCTAATGTTTAACCCAAATTTGTAACATTCTGACTGGTGGGTCTGGAGAAGATTTTTGAAGGAATTTATGCGATTTTCCCCAAAATTGACCAAGTTGGCCATTTTGACACACTTCCGGTCATGTTATCGGCATGACCTCCACAATTTAACATCCCTACCCTGGCCTAATGTTTTAACCCAAATTTAGTAACATTCTGAGTGGTGGGTCTGGAGAAGATTTTTGAAGGAATTTATGCGATTTTCCCCAAAATTGACCAAGTTGGCCATTTTGACACACTTCCGGTCATGTTATTGGCATGACCTCCGCAATTAACATCCCTACCCTGGCTTAATGTTGTAACCCAAATTTGGTAACATTCTGAGTGGTGGGTCTGGTGAAGATTTTTGAAGGAATTTCTGCAATTTTCCCCAAAATTGACCAAGTTGGTCATTTTGACACACTTCCGGTCATGTTATTGGCATGACTTCCACAATTTAACATCACGACCGTGGCCTAATGTTTAACCCAAATTTGGTAACATTCTGACTGGTGGGTCTGGAGAAGATTTTTGAAGGAATTTATGCGATTTTCCCCAAAATTGACCAAGTTGGCCATTTTGACACACTTCCGGTCATGTTATTGGCATGACCTCCGCAATTAACATCCCTACCCTGGCTTAATGTTGTAATCCAAATTTGGTAACATTCTGAGTGGTGGGTCTGGAGAAGATTTTTGAAGGAATTTCTGCAATTTTCCCCAAAATTGACCAAGTTGGCCATTTTGACACACTTCCGGTCATGTTATTGGCATGACCTCCGCAATTTAACATCACGACCCTGGCCTAATGTTTAACCCAAATTTGGTAACATTCTGACTGGTGGGTCTGGAGAAGATTTTTGAAGGAATTTATGCGATTTTCCCAAAATTTGACCAAGTTGGCCATTTTGACACACTTCCGGTCAAGTTATCGGCATGACCTCCACAATTTAACATCCCTACTCTGGCCTAATGTTGGAACCCAAATTTGGTAACATTCTGACTGGTGGGTCTGGGGAAGATTTTTGAAGGTATTTGTGCGATTTTCCCAAAATTTGACCAAGTTGGCCATTTTGACACACTTCTGGTCATGTTATCGGCATGACCTCCACAATTTAACATCCCTACCCTGGCCTAATGTTTTAACCCAAATTTGGTAAATTCTGACTGGTGGGTCTGGGGAAGATTTTTGAAGAAATTTACTATGTCGGCCATTTTAACCTACTTAAAGTCATGTGACCAGAACGAGGTTTGCAATCCCTGTTACCAGTCAGGAGAGGAATATTGCTGCCAAATTTCAGCCGGATCTTCCCAGTGGTTTGGCCAGAGAAGTCTAAAAAGAATGGACGGATGGACGATGCACGATGATGATACCTTATCTGGAATGTAAATTCCAGATCAGGTGAAATTTGGGGTTATTGCAATCGGGTCTGTGTGTCTGACACTGTCCGTTCGTCCCGGTACCTCCTCCAAAACGATTGGGCAGGAATTCACCAAGCTTGTTAGTTTATGATCACCACATGACACGAAGGTGCAAGAGCGGTATCATTTTTGACCCCGCTTCTGGGGCGGCGTCAAAAGGTCGAATACCCCAAAAATGTAATTCCGGGTACATGTTTAAACATTTTTAATGAAACTTTAAATATGCAATCAACAACAACATAAAATGTGAAATATGTAACTATTTCTTGGATTTGACCCCCGGTTCATGCCCCAGGGTGTGGAGACTTGCTGTCGCAGGGGTTAAAGCAGATTGTTTTTTCCAACTCAAAACTTGATAATTGGAACATTCCTGGTGGAACCTTTTTGTCATCGTTCCACTTTACTTTAGGTGAGAAACATGGAGATTTGTGTTTGCGTGCAATCGACTTCACTCTATCTTTTTAAAAATTCTTCTCTTCTATCATTCTCCAAATATATTTATGGATATTTGTTGTGAGTTTTCCACTGTCATCTTTGCAATTATCGGGGCTGTGTTCTCCACTGCTTTGATTTCTGGTATTGCATCTTCTATTTGCACTTGTTCTTGAAAAAAAAAAATTGCAAAGTGAGTTCGGGATATCTTTTCTGGCTTGTTATCTTCGTGCTCATGCAACAATTGGATTTGATCATCTGTTGAGCTTTTAATGTACGTAGCTAATTCTACAATCATCGTTTTGTGTATTGGTTGAACAATGTACAACCCTGAACCCCCTTTTCCATTATGTAGACCTTTATGCACCATTTATTTCAACTCCAGAAACTTAGTCTCATTTATTCTATTGCCTGCTTTTTCTACCCTCAAGAAAAATCACATTGAGTACTTTCTCTCTTCTATCTTCTCCCCATCATCGTCATCCTTTTTTCTCCCCAAATTTACTCTTCTACGATTTAATTATGTTCCGTCTTTCTCTTTACATGAAAAAAAGCAAAATAGCAGGAGGTCATAATTTTATTTAAACTTCAAAATAAACTTCCTTGCATAAATAGGGGTAGGGTCTTTTGGAATGGGAAGGCTTTCAATCTTTGTGAAATAGATGCTGAAAAAAAATCTTGTATGTTGTCTGTCTTTGAGCGCACATTTTGTATTATTTGCTTTTGATGGTATCATTGACGAACCTTCGTTCCTCATCCAACTGTGTCGTCATGCCTGCTCGTTCCTTCTCAGCCACAACCAGTGCACTCTGGAGCTGTCCAACACGGCTGTCCATCTCTGCCATGTTCTACAAGAGTACAGGAAGATAAAAAGAAGAGATCATGCTCCAAATGTGCAATACCTTTCACCTCCTGTCATAGGGACCAGAAAGCGAACATTCTCTCTGCCGAAACTCAGCTCAGTGTATATTTAGCAAATCCACGGAGAACAGAGATGAGACAAGAATTGAGATAAAAGAGGTGCGTGGACTATCTATAACTGTGACAGCAAGCAAGTTGGTATGTTATACATACACGCTTCAAAATGGAAACACTGGGACCTGTAAGAAAAACAAAATTCAATCTTAACAAAGAAGAGTTCCTTGTTGTGTACGTTTGATAAGATTGTTTGTCTTCAGAGGATTAAAACGAAACTTTAATTTGGTCTCGTTTTCTCAGTCAAGCTTTTATTCCTGCAGTGATCAAGGCATAATGACACTTGTGTCGTTCGAAGTACAGCATTCATCTCGTACGTCAACACATGATCTAACATTCACTGAAACAGCAATGAAAGGCTCTTTTCATCTGTTGGGTTCATGTCCTGTGATTCTGCTACTTTTTTTTGTAATAAATTACATCCCCTGTAATCATTTATTTCTCCTATATGTCAGAAAGAGAGAGAGAGAGAGAAAGAGAAAGAGAAAGAGAGAGAGAGAGAGAGGAAAGAGAAAACAAAGAAAGAAAGAAAGAAAGAAAGAGATAGAATAGAGATAGATCGAGGCAGAGACAGAGACAGAGATAGAGATAAAGCCAGAGGCAGATGACATTGGGGAGAGTAAAGAGGGGGGAGACGGGGGAGAGAGGTGGGGGGAGGGGGAGAGAGTGACTTTGGAAAACCTTTTATGCATAAAACTCAAATGAATAAATCATAAAAGGTACAAAAGTATAAGAGGAGAGATTTTTTAAAAAAGAGAAAACAGGATATGACTAAAATGAGAATTCCAGTACACCACGAACTATTTTACACAAAACATTCTTAAAACACCATTTCTGTTTAAACAACTCTCGGTTACTTGGCCGAGGCCGAGCGAAGCGAGGTCGAGACTTTTTTCCCCGATATGTGAAACACCCCGCAACCCGTGCCTCCAGAAAACAGACTTTTTGGAACGCCGGCCACATTTTCCATCCGATCATCATGAACATTGTTGAAAATAAAAATTCCCGTGGGTTGGCGCTCCTATGTTGAAATTTTTTGTGTCAATCGCTCAAGCGGAGGCAGAGAAAACAAATTCAAAAGTGAATAAAGGTGAAAAGGTGAGGACGGGAGAAAAAAAATTCCTGCAATGTGAAACAGTGCAACCCATGTCTTCGTCAACTTGGTTATAGGATGGTTTTTAAGGCCATAAAATACAAGTTGATGAGTCTTTCCATATTGTTGGGAAAGGAGATGCACAGAGCACACTGCAAAACTCAACGCATCGCCTTGTTATGAAACCCCTTGTTCCTCTCAATCAGTTGGCAAATGACAAAGACCTGCTTGGTGGTGTTTCTATCATGACAGAAGTCTGCTTGCTCAGGGTGAGAGGTGGGGAGTTGGGGGGGGGGGTAGTGAAGGTCCGGACTTCTGGAGCACAGGTCGATTTTGGGGCCAGGACGACCAGTGCAAAGAGATTTACAGGAATAGAAAGGAGTGTGATGGTGCGACGACTGCTGCATGCGTGTTAGTCTCACCTCTAAAATGGAAGGATTATCACTCATCCCCAATCGGTGGGTATTCTCTTAGTGATCCAGATCATATTGATGATGTAAAAAGTCATTCCACCATTGCTCCTTCACCATTTTTCATGAGTTCAGCAGCAATTCTATCCTCCTCTTCACTTTCCAATATTGAAAATTGTACTTCCTTTGTTTGCACTGCAATTCACTTTCATTCCTTGTGCCATGATAGTTTTAGATCTCAATGGAGAAAAAAGTTGCTTTCTGGGTCTTCCGCTCATCCGCTATGTTCAGACAAAGATGCTCCACAAGTTGTAAAGAGAACAAAGGGCTGATACTCTCGGTCCCCCCCCCCACCTTTTGGGTGGTATGAGGACTAGATCTGTGTAACATGAAAGCTAAATCTTGAAAGGTTTTCGAAATATCGCGTACGCCAGCCAAGTCACTGAGATGGTTGCCATGGCAACATAATTCAGCCGATCACTGCCGTTATCTAAACAGATTTAAATAATGTCATGAGGAATAGATACCTGCAATATGAAAGGTAAATGTTCAACAGTTTTTAATGTATCGCGTACACCAGTGTACATGGACAGATGATCGGTCAGTCGGTCTGAGGTCATTTTAATGTCCCCCGTCTCCAACCTTGTCAGAGAGTGGGGGACAACAGGTGGCATTGCCTGGAGGCATGTATGTACACACTGTGTTACCTTGGAATCTTTTGGTGCAACGTTGTAAAAACACGAATTCAATGTTGTGTTCCTTTGTGTGGTCCCCGAGGACCTGTATCCTGCCTATCTTGATTGTTTTAGACTTATCGCACTTTTTGAGTTATATAAATGGTTATTTAGTCAAACTAATGTTGGCTTTTCTCATCATGTATTTGTTTATAGGGTAGTCGATCGAGTCGAAAAAAAAAAAAATTTTATCTGCCCTTATCAGTATTTCCATCGATATGATTGTCTGTCTGTCTGTTCGGTCCAGTGCTCCATTAATACAATGGCAATTTCGATGAAACTTGGTTGGTAGGTTCATACCATGATCTCGTTGTGTGCAAATGAGAACCGTTGCTATGGACCCCTCCGTTGCCTAGCAACGGCCAAAAAACCTCTAAATTTGGGAGTATTTTAACGAAAAAAACAATCTGCAGCGTTAACCCTTGAAGCGAGAATCATGAATTTTCTTGTGCTTAATCCTCAGGTCATTCCCCATCGAACGGGTCCATCGCGTCAGGTTATATTGGGTAGTCGACTACCCATATCCGCCTACCGGCTTGTACGGGTTGCTACTTAATCATGGAAGGACACCGGAAACTGCTCTCATTCATTTTATGATTGTTGAAGGAAAATTGTCAATCTATCCGGCAAGGAAAGCGTTTTTTTCTTCTTCTTGTGCAACGCATTCATGAAAAAAGGCCCGTTGTACGTACCTTGGCACGAGTATCACGCAAGGTTGTCAACTCGCGCTCCAGATCAGCCACCGTCCCGGTTGCCTTGGCCACTTCGGCCCTTTCCAGATCCCTCTCAGCAAGTAACTGCTCGATGTGTTGCTGTTTCTCCCTCAAGGCCTCCTGCAGGGCAGTGTGTCCAGCAATCTTTCTTGGGTACAAAGAGCTTGTTTCTGTGAGCTGGGGTTGCATGGGTACAGACATAGTGGAAAACTCAGTATGATTGTGAGATGCACTCTTGATAAAAAAAAATGATTCAAGTGAAATCAAAAAAACTAGAACAGGACTCGATGGAGCACATACCTCCGCCAGGCTGAACAGTTTACGTTTCGTATCCCACCGACAGGTCAGATCTGAATCCAGACCTTAAGCAAAACCTAATTGGCTCGTTCTTGTCACCTACCCAACTCATCCACCTAGTTTTGTCATAATCCATCCACAACCTTTTGAGATATCCTGCTCACAGACAGACAAACAGATAAACAGACAGGGGTGAAAACACAACATGCGTCCACCTTCGGTGACAGAGGTAATAAATAAATGTGATACAAATTTCTCATTTGTCGGTTTCACAATGTAGCCAAGATGGTTTATGATGAAAAGAAATTGAGTTTTTTAAGTGGACATTTAACTTGCAGATGTTATTACCCAATAGTCAATCCATCACTTTGATCACTAACTTATACCAAGACCCAGTCTATCAGTTTTATCAGCGATTTCTGTTGCGGTTTCCCCGAGTTCTGTTACTTTCGGTGCAACGTTGTGATATTGACAGCCTACGAACACCGAATCAATTGCTTTGTTTCAGTTCGACACAATTGGTCACTAGTTATCCAATGATGGATGTGAGGTTAATATGCGAACAAATGATTGACTCTGCCTGTTTTGCTGTTGGGGCAGCATGCCTTTCTTCTCTCAAACAGTGAGTCTAACTTGGAATTCCAAAAGAAAAAGAAAAAAAGATCTTTGTATATTCTTTAAACTTTGAATTCTTATGAATGTACTTGTGTCATTTTAATGCATTAATTATCCATGACAATGGGGTCAGAGCCTTTGTCAATAAAGACACATCCGTTGGTGTGGACAAATGGCGGCGCTGCACTTCTGCATCGCTGAACTCTGCTCTTGGGCAGATCCCGGACAATTCAAGAGAAAACCTAGGCGGATGATCCAGTGATGTGATGAAAATTGATACGTCACTAAAAGCAAGGAACTAATCGAAGACCATAATCGAAAGAATGCAAGGTTTTGACAACGTCATTCGCTGACCATTTATCAATAATAGTCTTCAGTTTGTCATCCCCCTTCGAGAGAGGTTAGCGTTCAGGTGGAAGACAACAAGACAATAAAGTTCTCACCAGGCCAGAGCGACTGGGTCTCCCACCCACCGATGAGGCAACAGAGCTCAGCGAGCTTGCTGTTGAACTACTTGGACTGAGACGTGATGGAGGGCCTGAAGCAGATGCTCGCTTGGGCTTACGTCTGGCCAACGTCGACGGGAAGCCGATCCGCGATACCTTATGCACGGGTGCAAAGAGACCGTAGCGTGGCTGACATTGGAAGTACCTAAGGAGGAAAAGACGTTTACTTGAAATATAACTTGAATGTAACAAGGAGGGCAGAAAGATCTCATTTAGCAGTTTAAATAATCATCGATCATAATCCACTCAGGACAAGATGGAGTGCAAACACCGAGTGGCAGGTTACAAAGGATAAGATGACAAATTGATTGTCTTGGGCATTCCCCCCCCCTCCCCCGACAAGATAAAGCTATGTTGAACATTCACACTTATTCCGCCGTCATGGTTTTGATCAACAACCGTAATTTATCATAATTAAGGCTGATGTTCACCTTCCAGGTCTGGATGATTAATAATGTTCATCTATCAAGCAGGAAATGAGCCAATTCAGCAGGAGACAAACCTTACCGTGTTCCAGCTACAGCACCATCATTTTTCCCCAGAGGCTCATCCAGTTCCACACCACACCATTCTCCCTTCGCAAAGTCTGTACCACCCAGGAAGCGCACCGCGCCTGCCTTGGTGCCTCCCACCTGAGTGTCAAAAATACCGACATGCCTCGAGAGCAAGTAAAAATGGCCAACGTGAAAGTATCTTACTTTCACATTGGCCTTGACGTATGAAAATCAGAGTAGAAAAGAAACATACAATCATGGGCTTCAAAACTTATCCTGTCCCACACGGTGCCTCCACAAGCACAACTTTTGTGAAACTCCATTAACTTCCCTCCCCCTCTTTTTTTTCTCTCCCCCATCAATCCTCTCCCCCCTCACCTGTAATTTTCAGAAAAAAAAAATATTGGGTTCTTTCTCACCAGCACTCGATCACCAAGTTTAAGTTCACGCTCATTGCGTTTGAGAGAGCCACTCTCAGACAAGTTGCCAACTGACTGGCTGCCTCCGTGTGCCAAGCTGCTCGACGTGCCAATAGGGGGAGACGTTACAGGGGGGACACGGGTGCAGTCATCACAGCCAGATAT
Source organism: Eptatretus burgeri (assembly GCF_056783735.1). Lineage (NCBI taxonomy): Eukaryota > Metazoa > Chordata > Myxini > Myxiniformes > Myxinidae > Eptatretus > Eptatretus burgeri. The sequence continues at coordinate 61,668,957 of NC_140976.1, read as the reverse complement.
CGACGATTGTGCTGTGGCCAAAGCCGCTGTAGAGCTGGACCGTGGAACTCCTCCGCTGCCTTGGAGATAGATGTGGACAAAGAGCAAATGTAATTGTTACAGGTCGTGCCAGCAATTAAAGCCGATTGAAATATAACGTCATCTACTGCGCAACACTTTGGCATTCTCACGTATCAGCAATCTATATGAATAAATGTGTGTGTGTGTGTGTGTGTGTGTGTGTGTGTGTGTGTGTGTGTGTGTGTGTGTGTGTGTGTGTGTGTGTGTGTGTGTGTGTGTGTGTGTGTGTGTGTGTGTGTCCTCCATAATTCCAAAACCATGAAATCTGGCAGTCTGAAACATTGTCTGGCAGCAGTCATTAACAGCCTTATTTAATATTATCCTTCATCAGGCGCATCCTCAGATACATCGCTCTCTATGGGGCTGAAGGCGTATCCTGTGTTACCCTCGCTGGGGTCTGAAGCCACCACGTTTTTTGGCCTGCTCAACCATTCCTTGACTGATTGACAGGCCACAACGATTTCTTCACGATAAAGTTTTTTTTCCCCCACTTTCCCCACTCATATTATCAAATGCCTGTTCATCGTATCTACGAATTGCTGGGTACATTGCAATGCTTATAAACACCTAGAGACGCCAGCGTTTGTGGCATTATTTCATGTCCGCACATGGCATAACCTCGAGAATCTCTTAAACTAAACCGAATTACAAAATGTAAGCTCCAGTATCGAACTTAGCAGCAGTTACAACTCCTAAAAAAACAAGTGCTCATTTGTCCAATTCGGACACATTTGGAATTTCAGGCATCTCCGATAGGTGTGTGTTTAATATGACAGTTCGGTGATTGCTACTCATGTGCCAAGTGAGCCGTTTCTTATCAACAGTTTTGTTGGAATGCTGAAGCTACTTGGCGAGCGCTGTACAATATTCGTGCTGTCACTGAATACTATATCAATCGACTCAAACAAAGTTCAGAGGCCACTCACGTGCGCTGTCGGCCGCATGTTGTTCTGTGGTGCAACAGGTGGTGGCTGGCTCACTGAAAATGTGAAATATTATCTCCCACGTAGTTTCCCCTTTTTGTACGATCTTCCATAATATGACCCATCACTTCGGCATAGATAAATACAAGTGAAACACGAGAAGGTCACTCAGTACAGCGCATACCTCCGCCACGCAATGTCTGATCCATGAGAACATCTCGGGCCCAATACATTTTTGAAATATCATGCTACATATCCATTTTGGCCCAATCTCTCAATGGTGAAGAATGACTTTGAAAATTAAATAATTCTCGTATCCAGATCCGGATCCGGATCATCACCAAAATCTAATCGGTTCATCCTTGTCACACACCGAACATGTCCACAAAAGTTCATCTGGATCCGTCCACAACTTTTTCGAGATATCCTGCAGACAGACAGGGGTGAAACCATAAGCTCCTTCTCCTTCGGTGGCGGAGGTAATTAAACGTTTCGTGGATTGTTTGGGGAAGCCACTTGGCTGTGTGTTCTTCAACTTTCAATCAATGGCGATATATTGCGGTTCAATACCAGAGGTAGGAAAGCAAAATAAATTTTATGATTACAATGAGTAAAAAATGTTTTCAGTGATGAAGTAACGAATTGCCACATCATGACAGGAAAGCCGAGAGTTGCGCGTGCTCCCTCTAAGTTGTGTAGCCTTGGTTCGAATCCCGACACAGCTGTAAACTGTCATCCCAGTGTTTCGCAGGCAGGATGATTCATCAATGTGTGTGCCGTCTCTCAGATGGACGTTAAACTGGGTGTCTCGTCTGCCAGAATCCGTTTCCCCCTCCCCTCTCTCTCCCTAACCCCTCTCCCTCTCTCCCTCTCTCACTCCTCTGCCCGGATCTTCATATCTGGTGCTTCCTTGGTAAATCTGATCTTTTCACAGCCGATAGGGACGTTGTCCGTAGCTCAATGGAGTCCTGCTCTCTCCAACAACCCGGTGCCTGTCTCTCCTGAATGTTGTGGAATCGAAAGCTCTCAACTTCATTGGCATCTCCAATAAAGAATCAAATGCATAAACCCTGCTTCTTCTGCCTCTTCTTCCTGCATATGACAGCTTGGCTGCCAGGTAGTTATCATTTTGTTGGGGCACGGCTGTGCCGCTGACACTGTGCCCCTATAACAGTACACTGGTACTCATTTTGCAGACCACAGAAGGATGACAGGCTGAGTCAATCCCACATGGTGTTAATTCAGCAGCCAATGGGACTTGAACTCAGGACCGTAAGATTCCATGCCAGCCACCGCAACCACTAAACCAACACCAGGCTTCCAACTGCTGATCTCACAGCACAGGGAGGTCGGTGGCCTTTCTGTTTACTACTGCGACATCACATCCAGTTTTTCCTCCTATTATCTTTCAACCCTCTGTCCCTCCAGTTTGTATGATGTCCTCTGGCAAACCTTGACCTTCCTTGTCCAAGTTTGTCCCACTATATTCAATCCAGGTTTGTCTCACTATACTCAATCCAGGTTTGTCTCACTATACTCAATCCAGGTTTGTCTCACTATACTCAATCCAGGTTTGTCTCACTATACTCAATCCAGGTTTGTCTCACTATACTCAATCCAGGTTTGTCTCACTATACTCAATCCAGGTTTGTCTCACTATACTCAATCCAGGTTTCCAGGTTTGACTGCTCACTCGTCCTCCATATTCCTCCATTCTCCCGCTTGTGGACCACTTTCTTGGGTCATTTATGTCGTATTCTTCCTTACAGGGCTTCAATGTTGGCAGTACACCACCACCTCGGGTCATCTCTATTCTTACCCATGATCTTTTCTCTCCCTATTAACCCCTTACCCTCAAGGTACCCCTCTTACGAGCAGGTCAGCATGTTGACTTCACTCTCCTCAATCCTTGTCCTCATCGTCCATTACCTTGCATGTTGTGTGTTTGCCTCGTGTGCAACTGCAACATTGTTTGTGCATTGCCTTTTATAATCGGGACCCACGTCCGTTCGCTCAACCTAATTTGGTAAACTAAAATGTCTGAACCACAAGTTTCCTTTTGATCAAACATGAGATGCTTTGGCACCGAGCAGCTTGCACTGACCTGATTGAATTTCACATGAGAATGAATCATTGCTTCTCCTTGGTGAGACAATGTTGTTGCAAAAATTTCCGCATTGAACTCCTATTTTCCCACGTTCCAAAATAGGAAGTACATGTCAGCCTTGAAGGGTATTTAATCATTCGATGGGACGCACACTCACTAGTATATCTGTACTGTTTGTGTAAACACCGTTGTCTCTCTGTCTGTCTCTGTCTGCTCCTTGTTCCTGATGCACGGCCGCGTGTTTTAAGTTACAAACTCCAAACTTAGGGTAGAAATACAATTTTGTTTAGGGGGTAACACAGGCTATGTGGCCACGGCCTCATGTTGGGGTGGGGGGGGGGCGGGGGGAGGCGGTAGATTCTCTATGTAAATGTGTACCATGTAGTGCCACCTGGTGGAGGTGGCACAGGGAGGTGGCACACATTATACAACTTATTTTTTTACCTGGGCAACGCTTGAGGTGCAAGCACTCTTCACACAGGTAAATTTATCGTCCTTCCCTTCCCTTCGCCCCCCTCCCCCTTCCCTCCACCTTCCCTCCCCCTTCCCTCCCCCCAACAAACGGACGGGCCTTTCAAAGCCTGTCATCGTGTGTGAGACATTTCTAGCAGGAAGGGACATCAGGACAAACAGGGAGCAAAGTGAGGGGAGCGAAACGTGAGGACGGGGACGGGGAGGGGGTGGAGGTAAGGGGTTAAAACACTCTGTGCATGGGTAAACTTGTCTTCCTTTCCTTCTCCTTCTCACTCAATTTTTTTGGCAAACAGGATGAGTAATTGGTCCATCAGCAAAGCGATGGATATGCTCTGCTAGTCTAATATGAATATTGCACATTTAAATGAATACATTCCTGCAATTAACATAGTTCGAGACTATCGATCGTTGGGTGTCAAGAAAAATCAGAACAAATCATAATTGTTGCTGTGAATAACAAAGGTTTGCCTAAGTACACACAGGTATGCCAAGGCTCGCTCTGTTTCCAGGGGCAGAGACCTTTACTATAGCACTTTCAGTGAACAGGGCAAGTCGTAGCTGTATCAAGCAAAGGAATGACTCTTACTGGTTCCGATCGACGAGGCTGGTGGTGACACAAGAACACTGCCAGGAGATGGTGCAACTGAAGAGGGCTGACTTTCAGTCCCCGAAGATGGGAAACAGCGGGACAACTTTGAAGGTCGAGTGAAGATGCCGCGACATGGTTCACACATGAAGTAGCGCACTCCAGCCACTGTGCCGTCGTTTTTTCCTGTGGGCTCATCGAGCACAACGCCGGCCCACTGGCCGGGAGCAAACTGAGTCTCTCCCAGAAACTGGATGAAGCCGGGCTTGTTACCGTTCACCCAGACGCGTTCGCCGATGATGAAATCATCCACAAAGTCATCGCTTTCTTCCTTGGGTGTTGTCCCATCTGTGAGAGGTTAAAGAACCACATTTGACGGCGTAAAGTTCAACGAAGCATTTCACTTTCTCATCCGGTCATTTCACTTCATTATTCCATTCATACGTCCGGGTCCGACTACTTCCTAACCGGGCATGAAATGTTGCCGACTGGTACTTATCCTGGCTCGTTATGTGCTCGTTGAAGCCAATTGTGAAAAAAGCAAAATTGCTTCATTATATTTTGCTGACAATTGTATTTGACAAGAGTGGTCAGAAGTCACACTTGGTGCATCAGCAACGCGTGGAGACGCAATAACTACGACATCCGATCATTGTTGTCAAAATACAATTGTCAGCAAAACATAAATCTGTCTTCCTTTTTGGCAGAAATGTCTTCAGTGAGCAAACTCGAATATTGGGCCAAGATAAGTATCAGTCGGCAACATTTCCTGCCCGGTCCGTGATTAGTACGATCAATTCATTCATCGACACCTTTCTCCTTGGAACCACGAACTTGTATGCCAGCTCAGCTTTAATCGATTATTTTTCCCAAATAAATATCACATACCTCTCATTGTCTAGTCCAACACTACTTCCCTACCACTGCCTGACCTGCGCGAGAACCTCTCATCTTGGATGAGTCCGCTGGTGCAGCTGTCAGACACGCTGATGAGGTTGCGGCTGAAGGAATCTTTACCGGTGGAGCTGGATTGGGAGAGGCTTGGGACCCTAAACATCGAAAGAAAAACAAAAAAAATGAGATGAAATGGAGAGTTCAAAAAGTGCAGAAACAAAAGGTTGGACGTTAGAAAGAGAGAGGTTTAAAAAAGCAATGCGTCTGGGTTGACCTGTTTCACGTTCCCACCTGGATCGATAGCTCGTGATGCTTCAAACCCTGGTGCAAGTCCCATACGGTTAGGTATACATGTACTGTGTTTGTCCATTTTCTACAAATACCCTTATCATCTAAATTAAAGTACGGAAACTGATGTCGATGTACTTATTTGTCCTGCATGTGAGTTTTGTACAACACCAAGCCTTACATCAATGTTAAAAAGAAAAAAAAAATTACATGCAAGAACAGGTATAAAGAGTATAAAGAGCTTATCCTCAAATTGAACAATTCTGAAATACAAATGAGCACCTGTGCCTTTGGAGGAATAGATACTTTAAAAGGAACTAGAAAGACACTCACTAGAGTGCATACCTACACCAGGCTGAACAGTGTACGTTTTGTATCCCACTGATAGGATCCGGACTGGATCTGGATCCGGACCTAAACCAAATCTAATTGGCTTGTGTTCTTCCCACCTACCCAACTCGTCAACTGAGTTTTGTAATTATCCGTTCACAACCTTTAGAAATATTATATATATATATATATATATATATATATATATATATATATATATATATATATATATATATATATATATATATGGTTTTTGGCCCCATCTCTCAATTGTGAAGAATCAGTTAAAAAAAAAAAATTCTGAGTATCCGGATCTGGATCTTCACGGAAATGGAATCAATTCATCCATGTCACACACCCAACCTGTCAAACAAGTTTTGTCTGAATCCGTCTATAATTTTATGAGATATCCTGCTCACAGACAGATAGACAGAAACACAGATAAACAGACAGGGGTGAAAATATTTGTCTATTTTCCTTTGGTGATGGAGGAAACAGTCACACTAAAATATGCAATTTGGTGTCTGTCTGTCTAACCGTGATACATTCGGTCGTTACTTATCCAATCTCAATCAAACTTGACAGGAGGATGAAGGAACACACGATGGAGGTTGTAGCGGCTCCATTTGCCCCCTCCCCAAGTCGTGGGGGCAACTTAGCATAACAATTGTGCATTTTGTGAGGAAAGCACCAAATTTGGCACACTAGTAGCTTAACATATTATTATGAACAGATTGGATATTGGGCCATCTCAAAATTTTTGATGGCAGTGGAAAATGGCTGCCACAGCCATCAGCGGCTGAATTTGAGATGGCCCAATATCCAAATCCGTTCATAATATGATCGGCTACTAGTGTGCCAAATTTGGTGCTTTCCTCACAAAATACACAATTGTTATGCTATATTTAGCTAAGTTGCCCCACTAAAGGGGGTTTTCTGCCTTGGGTGAAATCCTTGTCAAGGTGTATAAATAGCTTATCGTGGCGTTTCATGGGGAACCCCCAACCAGAAGTAAAACTAGACATAACTTGACGTCACTCTGTCTACCCATATGCACCCGTCCACATCAAGTCTTTGCTTACTCCAACTTCAAACCAAAATCTCAAGACCATTTGACCTCAACATCTAATCCGTAAATATGTATCATGGTACGTACTATGTACTTAGTTTAGTTCAAATCCCTACCTCGATAACATTTCTTTTTTACCTGAAATGACCTCTGACCTTTGACCTCGATGCTAAAATCTAATCAATTCATCTTTACATCAGTATACATACTTGTACCAAGTTTGATTTAGATCCCTTCAGCCATTCTTAAGTTATCGAAGTAACGAAAACCTATCACGGACGCAGGCATGGACGGACGGAGGGATGAAGAACCGGACTGACAACCCGAAAACATGATGCCTCCGGTGACCGTCAGCAGAAGTATCCATATTATAAACCACAAACACGTACGATTACCTTTTTAAACAGTGGCTACTGCTGTTTAATACTAAACTGAAAGGGAGGAAACCCAATGTTCTTGAGACATTATATGCTTATCGTGTCCCCCACCATAGATGAACGGACCAGAGCCTATGGACCTATTGTAATTTATATACCGCAGCGAGGACAATAACACGACCCGAAGGGAGTCGGTGTAGTCGTGCACTAAATGACAAACGGAAGAAATAATTTTTAATTAATCAATTAATTAATTTTCTAAAAAGAAGTGTTTTTTTTTTTTTTAAAGATAAAAGCAAGAAGAGTTTGTTAAAAGTTCCATCACACAAAGAAATGCCACAAATCCACCCCTCTGTGTACACCAACCAGCATCTCCCTCTTTCTTGTACACGAAGCTGAAATCGATCTAGATTCTAGACTGTAGACGTCAGAGGTAAACCTTTTCGCTCAGAGTGGGTTGATGTGAAAACATCTGGCTGACGTGTGTGCCATGCCTGAATGTCTGAGTCACATAAATTCCAAGGCTAAAAGGGTTCAAACGTGCTGAGTCAACAGCAAGCCGGGAGTGCAGTGAAAGTGCTTTTTCACATTTTAAGAGTTCCTCCTGAAGGCCAACAGGCTCTGCGCTACAGATCGAGACCGAACATTGTGCACTTGTTGACGGGAGATCCCGCGTCCTTCTCACGCGCATTATCTTTCCCAAATGAAAGTATTAATAAATAAATAAATAAATAAATATGAACAAGACAGCATGAAAGGAGTCCAGCTCAGGGTGGTGACAATTTCCGGACAATAATTGTTCTCCTGACATTTTAAGGAAGGGTTGCTCTGGTACGGTTTGCCTGGGACAGTATACAGGACTTGAACCTGGAATCACAACATTGTGAATGGTGTGCTCAGATAGGAACTACAGACAGACTAACGCCGGCATGCCAATGCTGCCTCAGTGCCAGGAATTTACATCACTGATTGATCAACAGACGAAGGAGCTAACCGATTTATGACACGGAATGATAAATTGGCGGCTGAGAGACAATGGTCATTTTCCAAAATCAAAAGTGGGGAATGTCAAACAAACGACGAGAAGTCATCAGAGATAATAGAGGAATTCAACAGTGGGGATGTGATGTTAAGCTTCATAAGTAAGTTTTCCCAAATAACTATCTTAAGGTTACTTTAGATGAGCATATGTTGTAGTTCCATAGTGTACTGAATATTCCAAAAATACAGATCACTATCCCTCAATATCTAAATCACTCGCCCCCAATTAGACCAGACAACGTGGGCAACAGTTTGTGAAGCACAAGTTCATTCTACCATGGAATCTGTTGCTCGTGAATGGACGTCCACCCGCGGAAACCGCCCGATCCCTTCAAGATCATTGGAATCTCTCGTGATGAAGCCGAGTCTATTGGTCTATCACTTCGCCATTGCCGACAAGTTGGTGGGCTCTCTGTCTTCGTCCGCCTCATTTCTGGTCTTGCATCTTCTGCCCTCTACATGCTCTGTCCTCCCTCCCACCCCAAGTATCTGCAGGACACACACAGTCCAACAACAACCCCCTTCTGGTGAAACTGCCAAAATCCAGGACCACTGCTCACCTCACTCATTTATTCCTCTCTTTTCCCACCTGTGGAATCCACCTTCCACACTCTCGCCAATCTCATTCTTCCCTCCTGGGCTTCACCACCATCTCAGATCATCCCCCATCCAAAGCCATGATCTTTTGTACACCTATTAAACCACCCCTACCGCTCCAAAAATGTTGCTTATGTATCCATCTTGTCCACCCCTTGCGTTCTCCCCTAACCCTCATCGTAACCTGTATCCCGTGTTTATCCGTCTCCATCTACCTCCCCCCTCCACCCTATTGGTGTTTCCCCTTTCTCCTGCTGTTCTCTTTGTCATGTTGGGTCCTGATCTGTTCTATATCCTCGCTCTTCCATGAGCCTCGACCATGTATAAAAAAAGAAGAAAAATAAAAGAAGAGAATATATGGAACAAATCAATTTTGCATCATCAGTATCCAGCACAGAATCACTCCAGAAGGCATTAGCAACTACCCCCTCCACCTTAGACAGTTCGTCACAGGTCTTGCCTGCCTGCAAAAATGGGATAGAGAAGGTGTCCCCAATTAGTCAAGGAATGTTTTCTCGCAAGACAGACACTCAGCTACACAACAGTGCAACCTTGAAGTTGCACCATAGAGCACTGTTACCCACAGTAGGACTTTTCTTCCAAAAGGAGCTTCTGTTTGGAACAACCTTCCTACTGCCCTTTTGCCAATGTTGCAGCATCTCATCACTTTGCAGGATGAAAGTTTTGGTTCGTAAACACTGGAAGACAATATTGAGCACCAATCCTGAAAATTGATCTGAAAGATCATTGCAAATCACCTCAAGAGAGAAAGGACCCCTGTGATGGATTTTTAGAAGGAACAGAACAGGCATGACATATTTGTCACATCACACCTCCATAATGTGAGGAAATGGTTCAAGAAGTCAGTGGGATCTCGGTCGAGCACCAACAAAGTTCATCAGTTCATCCACAGATGACAACAGAAGAGCAGCTGCACACAAGTCTTTCGTCACGGTGGTCAATGCAGGATATCACATGAAGTGGTGTAACGAATGGGTATCCGAGATCCTGAAAATATCGAAACAGATTCTGTAGACCCCCCTAAGTCGAGGTTCACATTGTTCAATGGTGATGACAGGGTTTGTGGAATGTACTGGTACGCCAGTTAAGTCCTCGTTTTGAAAATGAGCTCGACAGCAAGGATCACAAAGTCGGGGGGGGGGAGGGGGGGACAAAAAAACAACAACAACCATGGAATGCATTTTAATGGAATGGCAGAGAATGTCAACTCCAACCGGCCATAAAATCAGCTGGTAATGAGCTCAGGAGTTTGATGTTGTGCAAGTGATTTGATATATTCATTTTGACTGTGATAGATACACTTCAACTTTATTTCATAAAATTTGCTTCATGCGCTTGTGGCGTCAGATTTCCACATCCTCATCTCAAATGCATTGTCCTTTGTGTCGACCTAACCATTCACCGATTGAACTAGAGGGGGAGCACTCGGGAGAATGCAAAACCTCCGCCGCCAATACTGCTGGGTCACTCAAGTGAACCTTATATCTTATTCATTAAATATGATGTCAACAGTGCTGAGAGTTATAGTTCTTTTCTCCAACATTTTTTTTTTTGGGGGGGGGTGGAAATCACTTAAAACATGTAAAAATGCAAAAAAAAAGAAATCGAAATTTTGTTGAAAAAAAAGTTGCAAAAATTTTTTTTCTCTAACAAATTTTTTTTTTGGGGGGGAGGGGGGGGAAATCACTTAAAACATGTAGAAATGCAAAAAAAAAAATTCAATAACAATTTCTTTGGGGGGGGTTGGAAATCACTTTAAACATGTAGAAATGCAAAAAAAAAGTTTTCTCGAACAATTTTTTGTGGGGGGGTTGGAAATCACTTAAAACATGCAGAAATGCAAAAAAATATTTTTTTCTCTAACAATTTTTTTGGGGGGGGTTGGAAATCACTTAAAACATGTAGAAATGCAAAAAAAAAATTTTTCTCTAAATTTTTTTTGGGGGGGTGACAATTTTTTTGGGGGGAGGGGGTTGGAAATCACTTAAAACATGCAGAAATGCAAAAAAATATTTTTTTTCTCTAACAATTTTTTTTTGGGGGGGGGGGTTGGAAATCACTTAAAACATGTAGAAATGCAAAAAAAAAATTTTTCTCTAAATTTTTTTTGGGGGGGTGACAATTTTTTTGGGGGGAGGGGGTTGGAAATCACTTAAAACATGTAGAAATGCAAAAAAAAAAAATTCTCCAACAATTTTTTTTGGGGGGGGGGACCAAGTCCAAAATTTAATAGCATGATCCTTGGACCATACCTAATCCCCCCCACCAAGTTTGGTCGAAATCCGTAGAGGAGTTTTTCCGTAATACTTTTCACAAACAAACAAACAAACAGAAAGGGGTGAAAACAGTAACCTCCGTCCATCTTCGAAGATGGCGGAGGTTAATAATGACATCGAAGCTGCAGCAGATCCCACTCATTCCTCTCGAGAAGTTGCTTAAAACAGGCATTGACTGAGTATGATGGGAAACGATTTGGATTCCAACGTTGATGGTGAAAGGGATTGATGAAACACCAGCCCAAGCATGTCCTGGACGACATCCTAACTGAGAGCGACTACTGCCAGAGCATCACCCATTGCTTCAAAAGCATGGCTGGAATGTCTCTCATTGACATTGAGGGATACCCACACCTGAGGATATGACCACCAGTTCACAGGAGCAATGATTATTTTAAGGTCAGCAAGTTGGGTACAGATTTGTCATATCATGCGCCATTTGCTGGGCATTTGTACAAAAATAAAGAGGGCTGGATGGGTAGGACGAGAGGAGTGGCGTAATGGTTTCGACTTTAGAGAATGCTGGTGACCAGGTAATGGTCATTTGGCTCATCGGGGCTGCAGTACACAACTCTTTCAGGATTGCTCTTGTATTGCGACTGGATGTCACTGACCATGCTGCCACCGGCTCGCAACAAGATGTCATACAGTAAGGGTCCAGATGGGGGGTCTAAGCCATTCAGCCATGAGTAAGCCCTTCAAGATTTTACATGGACACCAAGGTTTGTTATATATTGTACTTCCAGTGAGCACTTGTTTAGTCCCATGTCCTTTGGTAGTGCAGAGTACTTACACAACAATGAAACAGACAACACAAGCAAAACAAGCAAACTTAGAAGTAACGATCATTCAAGTACTTGCAAAAAATTCTGTTTGATTAAGCAATTAATCATACAATAGTTAATTGTGGAAATTCAAGAAGGCCCTTTGTTTGTTTGTTTGTTTGTTTGTTTGTGGGTTGTTTGTTTGACTGCAATGTATTCCTAAACCTTTGACAGAATGAGTTGAAAACTGGTGGTTGTACTCAGAGTTTACGAGGTTTTAGAAGATAAAAAAATTTCATATCTCCCAGAGTTAGGGTGAGGAAGAGGAGGGGTGGGGAGGGGGGGGGACGACGCAAGTTCTCTCCATCAGTATGAATCGTATAGGGCTGCTCACGGTGTGAGAAGGTGTTACAAGTAATCATAAAATCGCCAATTCTCTCCATGAAATTGATAGACATCATAGACGTGAGGGAATTATCATATTAGATACTAAAATACGCAATTTGGTGTCTCTGTCTGTCCGTCTGACGGTGATGCAGTCGGTCATTACTCATCCAATCTCAACCAAACCCTCCAGGGGAATCAAGAGTCACATGATAGAGGTCGTAGCAACTACAATTACAACTACAAATCCGTGTTAAGACAGCCAATCGTGACATTTTTTCAAGACTGCTTCTAAAAACAAAAGTAACTGGAGAGTTCATAAAACATGATACCCCACATAGTGTTCAAGTACATACAGGAGGGCCTTGCCATTTGCAAGAGCTATATTCTTCAAAAGCCCCATGAACTGAAAGTCTGCAAACTTCGGGGCTGCTGGTTGCATATTACTGGGAGTGCAGCTGTGCTGCTGATGCAGTACCCCCATTTCCAGTAAATGGACTTGTACTCATTTTGCCCAGCTCAGAAGGATTACAGGCTGAGTCAACCCACCTGGTGTTGTTTAACAGCATGACAGGGGCTCAAACTCAAGACTTTAAGAACTTAAGGTAGCCACCTTAACCATTAAGCCAGCACTAGGCTTGTTTTCCTGCATAGTATCAACAACATAAAATAAAGTATATTTTCATGAGTTATTAAAATCATGAAACTTGCTTTTAATAACAATGATGATGTCGTGTACTTTTCATCGGTGCCAAATTCTTAGTACTTTTACATCGTGAACTTTGGTCCATTTACTTGTCCAACCAATAGCAACAGTGTAGGCGTGGTTTATTTTTAATGTGGTTTCTAACCAATGGTTTTGCCCCACACTACTACCGGGCTCTAGAACCTCCCTCTTAAGGGACGAAGAGAAGGAAAAGCTTAAATGGAAGTGTGACGACGCTTTTCCACCCTGGCAGCTCGCTATTTACGCCATCGTGGAAAGGACTCGTGGACTTCAGTTTTATTGGAGTGAAACAAAAGTTCACTGGAGTTAAACCGCATTCATAGCCATATCTTCAGTGACACATTTCCTCTCTTGACTCATGGGTCACGCGTCTGTTCATGGTCCTTTTCCTCCAGCAGTACTTTACTCTCTGCACTCGGAGCTGGGTACCAGGTGCCGCGTCGCGGCTCTATCTTCAATGGGGTTTCACTCCTTTCAACCACGGGGCTCCTATCATCGAACCCCTTTTGGTGAGCAGAATATTCCCGTGGTAACCGGCCTTTCATGACACCTGAGCCACCTAGTGGATCATATTATTTTGTGGACACGACACCAAATTGGCCCAATGGTGATACGCCGTTTCTTGCTTCTTATTGAACTTGTGACTGTATTCACCGGCAGTGAAGTTTAACAGTTAATGGGACACCGTTCACACTGGATGAAGTCATCAAACTTTAGCAGCGAGTAGAAGTTGATAACTCGATTTTCTATTTTGATAAACTTGATCCAATAATGCGATGGCGATGTTGGTGATGAAAGAGACGAGTTGATGGAGATGATGATGATGATGATGATGATGTTTGAGGGTTTGAGGGTTTGAGGGGACTATTGTGTTAATGACTCAAACTAATTGATTCGGTGAATAAGTCCCCATTAACATTGCATGGGCATGGTACATATATATTGGCGGACTCTTCTCCACTCGATGTGCACACTCACGCATACCACGCCCTCTCATGCTATATATCGATATATCGCACGGTTATTGAAAGTATACGATGAATGTGATTTGTGTTATATAGTGTTCAAGTATATAATTAAATTTAAATAAAATACAGATTGTAAAAGTCATATAAATAAATTAATTCTGGGTTTTACCTCCATTTTCCGCAACGTCCGTTACATCACTCTAAATAGCACGTCACATTAGTTCTCCGTTCCTGTTGTTTGTGTCCTTTATGACATCCTTAAAAACAGCAAGTTTCCCGTTTGGAATGATTTTCAATTCTATTTCATTGCCAGACAGGCAGACCAAAAAAATTCTCACTTCTCTCTGAACATGCACGATCAGGACAAATTCAGAGACAAAGTACCGACAAAACCAAAAACCCGTCTCCCTATTCATGTTCTGATTCGTGTTCAAAATACTCTGTAACATTCGATTTACATAAACTGTTCCTCGATCATAAACTGATAAGACAAACAGACAGACAGGTGGACGGACAGACATGAACCAATTGCTTCAACCCACTATTTGCTTCGCATGCATGGGGTAACAACACTAATTATAATAGCATTATATTAACTAGTACGGGCCCGTAGGGGCATACACGACGACTGGATTGGGGCATTTTTTTCACCCCCCCTCTCGCGCCCCTCCTCTCTCCCCCTTTCTCATGCCAGTACCCTCTCTCGTGGGTGAGGCGTGCCAGTATGTGCAGCTTCGTTCCTTCGCTCTCGTAAACGACGACTGGATTGGGGAATTTTTTCAATTAGATCGGACCAACCGTATCATAAATGGCCATAACTTGGGAAACACCTGGGAAACATTCTCAGGTCCCCAGCGTCAATTGTGACATCATATCAAACAAAGAAGAATTGTGACGCCCTCTCTCTCTCGTCCCCCCTCGCTCACCCCTAGTCTCGTCTCCTCTCTCCCCCTCCTCTCTCGCCCATCTCTCTCGCCCCTCTCTCTCACCCCCCTATACACCTTTTCAACACTGAAAAAGGCAAAAAAAATTCAAAGAAAAAAAAAAAGAGGAAGCATTGTGACGTCATTCGTGATGTCATAGCACCATGTGCAGTCTGGTTGACAGACATTATATAGGTCGTTATTGGTTGACAGACATTGGTCATTGTATCACGTTATTCTTATTATTACTGCCAATTATTGTGCTATTATTATTATTATTAATACGCTGTTATAATTATTCTGAGAAAAAAATGGCATGATAAGGTGATAAGGTGGAACGACACTTCAGCTGCCATGTATACACCTTTTCAAGACTGAAAAAAGCAATAAAATGGCTGTAACTTGGGAACCGCTCATCCAATTGACATCAAACCTCGAAAAGGCACATCTGCGGGGCTCCAGCAATATTCCTGGTAAGTTTCAATCAGATCAGATTGGCAGTTGTCGAGAAACAGCGGTCGCAGACAAACAGACAGACAGACACACACAGAGATTGCTGGAATTATAGATAGACTAGTACGGGCCCGTAGGGGCGGGCCCGTAGGTGAGTGCCAGTATGTGCAGCCCTCTCTCGCCCAGATTTGGATATTGGGCCATCTCAAATTCAGCCGCTGATGGCTGTGGCAGCCATTTTCCGCTGCCATCAAAAATTTTGTGATGGCCCAATATCCAAATCTGTTCATAATATGATAGGCTACTAGTGTGCCAAATTTGGTGCTTTCCTCACAAAATGCACAATTGTTATGCTAAGTTGCCCCACTAAGAGTTTAAAGTTAAAATTTGAAAAAAAGAAAAAAAAGAAAGAAGCGAAACCAGCATATTTTAGAGTTGAGCATCGTGAAAGTTAAAAAAATAATTTTAGGATCAAATATCATGGTTAAATAATCCTCAGCACCTCAACCCACAGGTGCATATTTGAACAGCGAAGATAATTTGACCGTGCAGCAAAGAAACAAACATACCGGTGGGTGTGGGAGCTGAGCGCCCAAATGAGAAGCCGGGGCGTGTGATCTTGCTTGGAGCTTTGAGGCCGCTGGGCCTCAACATGTTCATCATAATGATGCAAATGAAAGGAAGATGGGACCAAGTAGTTGAGCTCAGCACGGAGGAAGAATCAACACTTGATCCTTGTTACTGAGGCAGCCTGTAGGTAGAGATCGTGGGACTTCCTGAAAAATAACAGTGAGAACACAGTACAGACTAGTAGGTAAAAGATTTCTGAACTCAAGTGCGGCAAAGCCGTGCAGTTTGTTTTTTTTTTGTCCAAAAGAAATAAATATCAGGCAGCATCTTATTATTATTTTATTTGTAGGGTTTGAGGCTCATGGAAGCACAGAATGACAGGGGGATGGCGTAGACACTGCGATGGAGCAGAGGGAGTTGGCAGGAATTTCACCCACACGGGACAAGAGGACACAGTTGGCTTGTACATTAAGAAGCATTGAAGCAGTTGGTAAATGTTCACAAACAGTACACAAGGAATGCAGGTGCATCGCAAAGGGTGAAGAAGAGCAGTGCCTTTGGATTTGGGATGGGTAACCAGGTATGGGTTGGAGGCTGAGCCTCTACGTAGAGACAGAGTGAGTGCGTGGGACCTGGAAATATTGATTGGCACATTTGAGATGATTGACCAGCTTTGTATTTCCTCCAAATCAGGAGAGATAGATGCAGCTGCAGCCTGCATGTCATTGGTGTGAAGACTTTCCAGACAAAGAGTGGAGACATCTGCACACTGTTATTATACAGGGGGTTTTTTTTGGGGGGGAGGGGTTTTGTAGATAGTCAAGGCTCGTGGAAGAGCTAGTACACTGAATGGATGAGGATGTTACAGGACAGAAGGAACAAAGGAACAGCAGAGAAAGAGAGAGAGAGAGAGAGAGAGAGAGAGAGAGAAAGAGAGAGAGAGAGAGAGAGAGAGAGAGAGAGAGAGAGAGAGAGAGAGAGAGAGAGAGAGAGAGAGAGAGACCAACAGCAGAGCCAAAGGGAAAGACAGAGGGAGGCTTGGACAAACAATGGGTGTGGGTCGACAAATGGGAGGCAGGAAAGATAATATGCAGTGGACAAGATGGACACAGACGGAAACTCTCAGGAAGGAAAAACTGGAAATTTGGAAGCAGGGCTTATGGTGGGGTTAATGATAGTAGAAAAGATCATGGTTTTGGATTAAGGATGATCTGAGATGGTGGGGAACAGCTGGGATCTGGGAAACCTGGAGGGAAGAATTAAATTGAAGAGAATGTGGAAGTTGGTTCCACAGGTGGGAAAAAGAGGAATGACTGATTTGAGCTGAGCAGTGATCCTGGATTTAGATAGTTTCACCAGAAGGGAGTTGATGGTGGACTATGTGCACCCTGTAGAAATCTAGGGGGGAGGAACAAAGCATGGAAAGGGCAGAGGGTGCAAGACCAGAAAGGAGATGGTGGAAGACAGAGAGACCACTGACCTATCTGTGATAATCCTATAGAGTGAGCTTCAGTGCGAGATACTACAATGACCTTGAAGGCCTCAATTTTAATTGCGTCAAGCTGAGCAAGGTGTGAGGCAGGGGAGCCAGCCCAAAGGGGAGAGCAGTACTCCATCAAGCTGCGGATGAAGACCTTGTCGGTGGAGAGGAGTTCAGGTGTGTCAAGGAAGGACTTTGTATGATGGATGATGCTTCGTCAGTGCCGAGCTTTGGAGGCCAATGGTTGAAAAAGAAGCTGAAAGGTCACCAATGTAAATCCAGAAAGAGGACTGGTCCAAAGACACTGCTTTGAAGTACACCAGTATCCAAGGAAAATGTTAAGACACAGAACACCATCTAGGGATATGCATTGTTTATGAGCATGAATAAATTCCGAATCGACAGTCAAGGAGGGAACTCTGATGCCAATTGGTGTGAAATGCTTGGGCTTAGTCCAGGGTGACTCTTTTGATCTATTGTCTGGAGTTCAGATTGTCCAATCATTGCTGAGTTATCAGGAGCATATCAAGGTGGAGTGGCCAATATGATGGAACCAAAGTTGTGATTCCATCTTAAATCATTGAAAAAGAGTTAGGCCTTGAGATCTAAAAACAGGTTTTGAGGACTAGTACTCTGGTGGGATCGGGACAAATTGCTACTTTCAGAGGGATTTGTGCAACCAAGCAGTGGCTGAGCATCCCGATGTGTCAACCCCGAAAGAACAAACTTTTCTGAACTCAATTCATCGTTCTTCCTGGAGGTCATGATTTTCTCGAGAGAAGAACCTCAAATATTACATGTTGGTCTCGAAGTCAATTTTTGAAATGAAAGTATTTTGTGGATCATATTTTGTGGTGATGGTGACATATATACATATATATATATATATATATATATATATATATATATATATATATATATATATATATATATATATATACATTTGAGAATGTTACCCATTGTGCCCTTTATATAATCTCAATATTTATTGATCTTTGACTCAAAATCATATCCCATGACATCTATTCCCATAATCCTCATAAATAATCAATGCAACAAAACAGTCGTAAAAATCAAAGGAAATGAACAGGCGATCTAAGATTCACGCCACTTGTGTTCTGCCAGAATCCCTTTGCTTGTTCCCTTCCCAAAGTATAAACTCAATGTCACCTCCATTCTTTCCACCTCTATATATTTTGCCTGTGGAACTGTCTTCCTGAGTCCGTTGTTGTGAACTCCCCCGACAGGATTTAAAGTCTGCTGCCTACTACCGCCTCATGGTCTCTCCCATTTCCACTACTAGCAATAATAATCCTTCCAGGAGCGAAATACGATGTCAGTGAATCGCTTGCACGATGGTGTGTTGTCCTTTCCCCACCCTCAATACCCCCTCGCTCCAGTAGGGGTCAGTGGTTGGACGACTTGCATGATGCCACGTGTACAGGGGGAAATTGTAAGTTATGTCTCCACCCTCATGGTGGGGGTGGGTTATTTTGTGCATGTGACCTGACCCTGAGTAACTTGACCACCCTGAGCATGTACGCAAAATTTGAGAGTAATTGGCGAAACACTTTTCGATTTGACAAGGTTCATACATCCAAACATACATACATACATACATACATACATACATACATACATACATACACCTCATGGAATGGGGGATCCATAGCTAGATTGCATTAAGAATAATGTGGTCCGTATGTCCACGGAGGTTACATTACTCTTGAAACAGGGGAAATATAATCGGAGTAGGTCGTATTGTAAAATGTTGCATTGCGGAGACATTGAGAGTTAACTTTAAGACAGCGTGTGCTAAGTTTGTGCATAACCTTCTGTAAATCAGGCGAGGCCGAGTGAGGTACTGCGACGCCGGGACACTTAACACCAAGGCTACACTCGAAAGAGCATTGCACTTTTGGAGCAACAATCATTGCAAACTGTTTTGCAGGAAGGCCAAGTCTGCTGTTAGCTCTGGAGCCCTGAAGGGGGAAGGACAGAAATAGCCCTGGAAGAAGGAGGAACGCTTTTGCTTCAGGCCATCCCACAAAGCGGGACAGCCCGGAATATGGCCACAACCACACGCAGCGGGTGGCCAATAACAGGGACTCACCATGCATGGAGGCGGTCCCACAGATCATGAGGATCATGGTCACACTTCACGTGGCAGTTGTGCTTTACATGCGGTGACATCAACTTCTTGCTCCCTCTTTGCTTCACCCTCCAAGAAAGAGACCTCTCTTTCTCAACCCACCTCTCTAATCGCTATTTCCACAGTTCCACTGCTCTCTGAGCCGCCCTTCATCCATGCAGTGCTGGTCCGCACAAACAAGCCATTGTGGTGGAGCCCCAACCAGATCGTGCCAGCTACAAGCGCTCACCTGTCCCCATTGTTCATCATGTATGAGTCTGGTAAACGGTGCCATGAGGAAGTTTGGCTATATTTATTTCCTATTGTACAAAAGTTCGGTTTTTCATGCCTCACCTCCCCCATTTGTTGTCCTTGTGCGCAACATCTATCTGGGAGTTGCGTGGTATTTCATTATCATAAACCTTTTTTATTATGAAACACTTTTCCGCCTTTTGCTTCCGACAAGTTGCGCCGCCAAGGTCGGCCTCAGATTGGAGCAATCCTTGGGATTTTGTAAATGGTAAACGGTAAATTGAACGCAGTGTGAATTTGGTAAGCTTGGTGGATCTTCAGGAGTAGCAAAAGCTCTTGGCATGACAGGTGACACAACTCAGACCCATCAAAGCGACATCCAGATGAACGGTACCAAGACCAGAACATGGTCTCGGTATCCTTCTCACGGGTCAGAATGGCTAAAATCCACCTTCCATAATGAGAAGATGAGAGTACATACATACATACACACATACATACAATTGACATCTTTTTGTGGCTATGATTGAGCTTTCCTACACCCACTGACACCCTGCTCTCACGCTTCTACAATTTCCTCTTTGTGATGTGGTGCATCAATTTGCTGTCATCCCACTCTTTTCCCTTTGCCCCCATCTCTATCAAGAACTTATTGAGTTCTCGGTCATTCTGCTTTTTAAAGAACCAAGATATCTGCACAAAATGCCAAAAATGAAATTTAATTAAATGTAATAAACTGGTAAGAAATAGTATTTTGCTGCAGAACAGGTTGTTCATTGTTGGGAAGAGACATAATGTCAAAGTTTAATCGACGCTGGAAAGACATTTCCAAAGTTGTATTCAGACAGACTGGGCAGTATAACAGAGGATAGGCCTATGTGCATAAAAAAAACACAGGATAAGCAGACAAACAAGGCAACTGTAGACAGAGGACAAAGGAAGCCTTAAGTAGACAGGAGAGAAGAATTAGTGAAAGTAGGAGACATCGTGGGTCGAAAACAGGAGGAAAACATGAGATGGTGGCACATCACGATTTTCAAGGAATGGAGGCAAGACTGTGACTGGACAGACTAAATGAGGCGGTTCCACACTTTGGAGAAGATAGGGATAGTAAATGAAGGTGAGTAATAAGCTTCGATTTGAGGGAAATGAACAACGTGTGGGTTGAGCAAACAGACAACAGCAAGCAAGTGAAACAAGAACAGATGAGAGGCAATAACATTCCACCAGGCCATCAGTTACTTGTGCACACACACACACACACACACACACACACACACACACACACACACACACACACACACACACACACACACACACACATACAATCAAAATAACAAAAAGACAAAGATATCCAAAAAGCATGAAAAAGGTGTATCCAGCCACAAAAGCCTTCATTAATAATAGTGAGTACAAACAACTGTTTGTATGTGTGTGGATGTAGATGGAGATAGAGAGATATAGAGATATAGAGATATAGAGATATAGAGATATAGAGATATAGAGATATAGAGATATAGAGATATAGAGATATAGAGATATAGAGATATAGAGATATAGAGATATAGAGATATAGAGATATAGAGATATAGAGATATAGAGATATAGAGATATAGAGATATAGAGATATAGAGATATAGAGATATAGAGATATAGAGATATAGAGATATATAGAGATATAGAGAGATATAGAGAGATATAGAGAGATATATAGAGATATATAGAGATATATAGAGATATATAGAGATATATAGAGATATAGAGATATAGAGATATAGAGATATAGAGAGATAGAGAGATATAGAGATAGAGAGATAGAGAGATAGAGAGATAGAGAGATAGAGAGATAGAGAGATAGATAGAGAGATAGAGAGATAGAGAGATAGAGAGATAGAGAGATAGAGAGATAGAGAGATAGAGAGATAGAGAGATAGAGAGATAGAGAGATATAGAGATATAGAGATATAGAGATAGAGAGATAGAGAGATAGAGATAGAGAGATAGAGAGATAGAGAGATAGAGAGATAGAGAGATAGAGAGATAGAGAGATAGAGATAGAGAGATAGAGAGATAGAGAGATAGAGAGATAGAGAGATAGAGAGATAGAGAGATATAGAGATATAGAGATATAGGGACATAGACATAGAGACATATAGACAATGAGACAGAGATAGAGAGATAGACATAGAGACACAGACATATATCGTACCTCCTGGCTGTAATGGTGAGCATGAGCCACGGATTGTCTCACACAGTAAAACCACATAATCTGCAAAGAACAACTGCCCATCTGCCACCCAGACGTTTGTTCCCGCCAATGCAAACCATTCAACAAGAAGGCATGTAGTGCGATAAACAGGTAAATCAAAATATGTACAGGAGAGCGTGACTAGCACTCGCCTAATCTCCAATGGACGTAAAGTCCTACACTTTACCATTTGTACGGTATACCATCCTGATGAGGGTAAATGAGCCCAAAATCCAGATAGGCAGCTCGGTTTGATGTTTAACTGATGTTGACCATGAAATCTTTATCTGTTTGACAGAGTTGCCGGTCCGAGGCCTCCGGATTGGAGGTGACGTTTTGGTGTAGGACGATGTGCAATGGAGATCAGGGGAGTGCTCGTCACACTCCACATGTTTTGATATATATATATATATACATATATACATATATATATATATATATATATATATACATATATATATACATATATATATATATATATACACATATATATATATATATATATACATATATATATATATATATATATACATATATATATATATATATATATATATATATATATATATATATATATATATATATAGTTGCAATTTTATAAACCGCATGCTGATATTGAAACACACACAGCACATAGACTCCTAAAATAGTTATTTCCATAATGAACGTAATGAACATCACCTTCCCTATTGGGGTAATTATGTAATTAAATGTGTTGGGTTGGGTAGTTCGCGCCACCTCTCAATCCGGTGGGATAATAGAGACATCAGCGCATGATGACGTGTGCCGTGACTGCCATCGTCCCATAGGAACATGCATGTTTTACTGCCATGGCATTCAACATGTGCGACTAACACCCACATTCGGGAATGGGTGCCAAATTCTCACTTTCCCCTTTATTGTTAAAAGCCCCACAAAGTCCTTGTTTGTCTGTTCGTCTGTATGGACGTCTACCCTGTAATGTAATTTATTGCCACCTACCCCTGCACTATATTTTGTTTCTCTAATCCCTGTTTATTCCCCTCCTCCTGAAGATGACAGTAAACAAACAAGGACCCGACCCAGCTTCCCTGAAATTATTGCCCTATTCCCTGGGTTTGTGCCATGGACATTATTGGATGTCTGGGTTTCATCCCAGGAGCAGGGAGGAAGAAGGGATTTCCCCCATGTTAACTGCAGAGCTCTGTTCTTGAAGACAGCCAGAAGTACAAATGACTGAATATCCAACTGGGCAGCAGAATGGGTGGGTCTGTGACCGAACCCTCCAATGGCTGGCATGGGGCCAGCTCGTGGTGTCTGCTGTGTGGATCATTGGCCCCGTCTGCCCCAAGGGCTATAGAGTTGTGCTCGGTGCCTGGTTCACACCTAAATACGAACAGCTGGTGCCTCTCTTTCATCACCCCCGAGCTACCTTGGTCCTGGTTGTCATGCTCTCTTGCCTCTTTTGCCTCAAGCTGTCTTGGTCCTGGTCATGGCACGCACTCAAACTCTTTCTGTTATCACCCCCAAGCTACCTTGGTCCTGGTTTCCGTGCTCACTTGCCTCAAGCTCTCTCGGTCCTGGTCCTGACACGCACTCAAACTCTCATCTTGTCGCCCTGGTCGGCGCACTCGTTACTTCCCTGGTCCGAGACATGAGATGTGTTGGTTTGTGCTCCCAACGGAGCTCGTGGACCCTCAGTGGTCGAGAGCAGTGTCGGGGCCATTTCGGAGAGTGGTTCCAAGCTGGAGGGGGTGACGGTGACATACATACCGGTAGGCCGAGGCCACCCTGCCCCTCCCAATTTGTCTCCCCGTGTGTGTGTGGTCTGATGGGTACCCTGTTTTGTTATCCAGTAGGTAGGGCTTACATTAAGTTAAGTCTGAAACTTGCGCATTTCCTTTCCTTTTTGTAAATACACATCTTGATTACTCTTTTCATTGCATTTCCCCTTTTTCTGCCCCGGTTGCCCTTTGACGTCATTAAAGCTCTTGAGTTCCCTTCCCTCCTTCCCGTACCCCTCATCGCTCATTGTAAATAAATTGTTCTTGATATATTTCCAATCTGCCCGTGGTTGTCCTTTCTTCCATTGGTCCAGCATTGTCCGTATGTAAAATGGCGGCAGGTAATAATTCCCCAACTAATTGGCTCTCATATCAGTCTGGCATTGTGCTAGCGGAAAGCTCGGCTGCATTAATCAAGATAACAACAGCACAATTTCCGAGGGCGTGATTACCCAGTAAGATCACATGTTCGTAGGTAAACAAATGTCGGACGGAGGACCGAGTCATATGGTCAAGGTATTGACATTCAATTAGCGACCCGCCATGACACAAAGAGAGGTAGGTGTAGGTGTGTGCGTGTGCATGTGTTGACCTCAATTCCTAGTGAGTCCAGGGAAACCCAGGGATAACCCCACCACACTTGTACCACTGTGACCCCTGGGTCCACAACAATATTGTTGTGGAAATGGCCCTAAGTATGCTATTAAATATAGGATTAGCCCAAACCCCCCATTAAATGCATGTTTAGCCAGGCTGTTCGGTAAATGGATGCTACATGTGTGTCAGGAGGTGTAGGATGCATGTTTATTGTTCGTACATTGGTGGTGTACCGAGAGCTTCTTCTTCTTCTTCCTTCCCCTCTCCGCACGAGGCCCCGCCCAGTCGGCTGAGAGGGAGTGGCCTAGAGAAGGAAGTGAAGCTGAGGGGAGGAGGGAGTGGGCTTCGAGGCGAGCGAACGAAGGAAAGGCAGGGTGGATCTGGGACGTGAGCGCCGTGGTGGCGCTGATCGGCTGTACACGGGACGGCTGTGTCCGTTTTCGTGAAGAACGAGCTGAAAGAAAAGCAGGGAATGGACTGCATGAGGTCTGTCTGCCATCTGCGATCGGCAGAAGCTGAGCCTGAGCCTGAGAAACCAGCTGAGACCCACCTGACCAGCTGAGTTGTAGTACGCTGGCTTTAATCGTTGTACTTTGCGGTTGTCCTCAAATTTTAACATGCTTGAAATTTTATGACGTATGCCGGCGTATGACTCACACGTTCCGCTACGCTGGCCATAAGTTGTAGGCACGTTACGCAATCGTTGACACACGTTACTTGTAAGGTACTCATAAGTCGAAACACGTCAAGGTAATGGTTAGCGTCAGTGTTCCAGACTCCCTGGTTTTTTTGGGGGTTTTTTTCTTCAGTATGACTGTGATGTTGACACTTCGATTTCGAGTGCGGTGATAATATGATATAATTAATCGGCTGCCGCTCAACGATTTAAATCATAACCACACTAGAAATCGAAGTGTCAACATCACCATCATACCAAAGACAGAAAAAAAAGAAAAAAAAAACAGGGAGTCTGGAACACTGAAGCAAACCATTACCTCGACGTTTTTCGACTTATGAGTAACGTACAGGTAACGTATGTCGATGTGTGTCGACGGTCACGTAGTGTGCCTACAACTTATGGCCAGCGTATGCGGAACGTGTGTCATACGTCGAGGACGTCGATTTGTACTCGGCATATGACGACATATGCCAGAAAACTACGACGTATGCCAGTGTGCTTCAGCATACTCTTAACGTATACAAAACTTACCCATTACATATTCGACGCGTGCCAGCGTTTTAGATAAATTTTTCATACGTCGGAATATGCTGGCTAAAACGTCAAGGTGTGACAGCGGCTTCACACTTCGATGTCCAGTGCAGTTATGATTTGAATCGTGGAGCCGCAGCCTATAAATAGCCTACGCCACGTGATCGTCGGGGATACGCTGCTGAGTGCTATGCATAAGTTAGACTATCGTTGGGCATAGGCTGTGAACGCCGACAACACGCTCAACATTCGTTGGTATAAGTTATCTTTATGTGATTAAAACATTCTGTGTACGTTACTAATATGTTATGCATATGTCCAACACGTTATTCTACGCCCAAAACTTAAAAAAAACATCTATAGTTCAGCGTACGCCAGCGTTTTATATACATTTTGAGACCTTGCCATACGCTGGCTAAAACGTCAAGGTGTGACAGCCCCTTAAGAACGGGTTATACATTAATTATAACATTGTTGTGAATGCTTTGCTCGTGTGGTGTTCCCCAATGTCCCCAATAAATCTGGCTGATTCATATGAAGTTGCCCCTTTGAATTAATTTGTGCCGCGTTGAGGAACGATCCGCTCGATTTGGAGATAAAAACGAAAATGGTTACAGATTGGTAGACTCTGCTCGGTCTCTGACAAATCCAGTCTGTAACCGGGGTATATTCCCCCAGCTGGCAAGGTACAGGTGTATTTTGGTATCGTGGTTCGAGACGCGTAACCCAAGAATTGTGCCGAACTAGCCGGCGTTATAACCCCAGAGATGGCGGTGGTGAAGGTGGCGCCGAATCTGTAACATTTGGCTGTCGAGAGTAGGGTGCGAAAACCCAAACTGGTTATGGACAGTGAATGACTCCATCGTCCAAATCCCACCACCGCTGAATCATCAACACTGGTGTCAGGAGTGGGATATTTGGACCTGTGGTGCATTTCGCACCTCGAACATTGGTTACGAGAGGTGCGAGAGAGAATTTTTTTTAAAAAAAAAACAGTCCAAATTTGCTTTGATTTTATTTTGAGCGGATCGGGTGAAGGACTTCGGGGTTACAAAGAAAAATGGAGTCGCAAAATAGCGGCGCGGCCCCACCTCAGCGCAACACGAAGCGGGTTGCTATTAATGGTGCAACGAATGGCATAACACAAGGGGGGGCTCCCAACCACCGGTTCAGGCCACGTGGTCACGGCATGCGCCATGGCAGGCGAGGAAGGACGACGACGCAAACATTGGCAAGCTTCAGATACAATTGGGGGATGCCTTGGAACAGGTGAGGCATTATGAGAATTATATAAAGGAGGTACAAATTGAATTGGACGAAGCACAACGACACGCAGACGAGCTGCAGAAAAATTATTTGTACAGGGGGGTTACAACAATTGGCCGATGAACAGGAATGAATTCGCTGGCTGAAAGAGGACTTAGACAACAGAGTCGATGAACTATGTGGAGAAAAGAATAAAGTAGTGTTGTTTACCCATCAGTTGGAATACGAGAAGAGCGATTTGAACAAAAGAATAGAGGAAGAGCAAACTAGTAACTCCCAGGATAGGGAGAACTTATAAAAAGAATGGAAAAAAAGCTAGAAAAGGAAAAATGTGAACACGATTTGGAATTGAAACAACTGAAGGAAGAGGTAAGATCAGGCAATCAGATAAGAGAAAGCCTAGAACAGAAGATAAAAAGAGGAGAGAAATATCTGGAGCAAAGGAAGGAAGAATTGTTGGAAAAGTCAAGACAGTTCAAGGAACTACAGGAAGAATTGTGGGAAAAGTCAGGACAGTTGAGGAAATCGGAGTGCAGGGGAAATGAACTAGCACGTCAACTAGAATAGAGCGAAGGATACGGTAAGAGAATAGACGAAAGGAGGGAGGAAGCATGTAAAAGAGATGAGGAGATGAGAGAGGAATTATGGGAAAAAGCAAAGAGGGAACAAGAAGAACATGAATTGGAAATTGACCAACTAAAGGAGAGAGCAAGGTTGGAGAATGCGGAGATGAGCAAGAAATTAGGGGAAAGAGCGTCTGAGTTACAGAAACACCGAAATAAAGAGAGGGAATTACAAAACGAGCTGAGGATGTTGAGAGAGGAAAGAAAGAGAACGGAGAATAAAATGTTGAGGAACCACACTGGGCAGATTGAACAATTAGAAGCCAAAGCAAGACTAAAGAATGAGATGCAAAAAGAGTCGTGAAAGAACAACGAATGAAGCAGGGAAAGGAAATCAACCAATTGCAAGAAACGACGAGATTGGAGAAGGAAGAACAAGAGAGACAGTGGGAGAGAAAACAAAAAGAAAACGAATTTGAAACTGACCAACTAAAGGAGAGAGCAAAATTTGAGTCCACGGAGATGGAAAAACTCCGGAAAGATAACGAACAACTAAAAAGGCTCAGAGAGGAAGAACGACTCAAATGGAAAAGAAAACGGAGCCAGGAAGTAGAACAGCACAATAATATGGGATGTGTGACATCACCACAGGGAGTAATGTTAGTGGTGCGGGACTTGATTGACATCACTCGCCCGATGAAACCACAATTAGAGCAAACCCTGGTGATTGAGACATTGAGGGAGCATGCGGGGTTGTTGACGAATGAAATACATTTTGAGCAGGTCCAGCGTGTGGAGCTGACAACCCCGGAGGAGTGCGGCGAATCAATGATGAGCAACCTGCTGGAGAGAAGTGACTGAAACGAAGCAGGTACGTGGGTACATGCATACATGGTGCGGACGATGAGCTTAAGGTAAAATTGAATTTTACGTTAATGAGGAGACTCTGTCCGATGGGGTGCACGTATGCGTGACCCCTGAAATGTGTGTGTGGAGTGCCTGTGAACGAATGCTGTCAGCCCACAGTCCAGACTACAGCACCGGTATGTGCTGCCGAGGCCGAAACGTGTGTGGGTACTCACCCGGCGGTCGAGAATGTAACCCTGGAGTGCGAGGCAGTTGGTCAGTACACAGGCAAGGTTGAAGGTGTGGAAGGTCAACACATAACCTTGGAATGTGCGCAGCCTGCTGTGTGTGGGAGTCCTGAGTGTGGAATGAGTGGTGACATAGGAAATAGGTTTGAGGTGCAAGGGGAAATAGAAATACCACCAGGACAGAACTTGAGACAGGGGAAGGAAACCATAATGGACAGCTCCGCATGGGTTCTCACAGAGTTGGAGGTGCTGGATCCAGGAGCAGGCTTTAGAAATTGGATTTTAATTTCTCTATCAGCCTCACAGGAACTTTGGGGTAGAGTACAGATGAGTAGCAAGTGGCACTGGCGTGTGTCACTTGGTCTTCAAACCTTTCTGAGCACACGAGGGGTTAAGCTAGCTGAGTGGGGTTTATCTGTCTTCAGGGAGTTATGGAGAAGAGGGGGAGGCCGTTCTACCGATTGGGGTTTACCTGACTTCCGCGAACCCTGGAGAAAAGGAGGGGGTGGACCACAACCCCAATTGAGACGTGACCCCTTTGAGCCGTGGCGGAAAGGCGGCGGGGTCATGTAATGGGTAATGAGGGATTCCTTCCCTCACTCCCCTTCCAATGAGCCAGAGAAGCAGGCCATATTGGGATGTAAGAAATTTTGATTGAAAATTGTACCGAAAGTGATTGCAAATTGAGAGATCACAGAAGGCATAAGAGTGGCACGAGTGGATTTGGGTGATTATTGGAAAAAAAAAGTGATGGAGACATAACAGGCAGAGCGTTAAACACACCTGAAACAAGTTGATGACAAAGAGTGGCTTGTTTGAGGAAGGATTGAAATGCCTGGTTGGAACCATGCAGAGGTTCCATGGGACTGGTGAAGAGATTTTGATGTTTCGTTTAAATTGTTGGAAATAAACGATTCGGGCAGTATGGAGGAGGCCAGCGGACGACGGACGTAGAGACAAATTGATTGGGGTTTGATGAAAAAGTGTACCAGTTAAATTTGATGACCAAGTCGGATCCGAGGGACTGGTGTGTTTTTGTTTTCACTTAAAAGTGAAAGGTGTTGGATGGTGTTGTGGGCTGGGTGGTGTATTGAGATAATTTTTCATGGTGTCTTGCCTGTACAACAAGAATGGCATTCACAGAGCACATAGTCTCGCCTCGCACGTTCATTCTGAACAAAAATACCATCGTTAACGGAACACGCTACTATTATGGCCCACTAATATTATAGCCCTAATACCCATATTATACATGCATCCTATTATGTCACATAGTTTCTTGACATGGGTCATGAACTTCATAAATTTCATTCTTCACTCACATCGGGTCAAACATCAGATATATGAAGTTTCAGATTTTTGCAGAAGGATTTAACTTCAATCAATTATGGCTGGAACACCTCTTAGCCGGCGACATTATCGTTATCACCATTTATACCCAATGGGGGTGTTGATGACATATGGCAAGTTTCAATTTTTTTCGTTGAATGGTTTCAGAGAAAATGTCTAATTTTTTTCCTTTAATCCAACATGTTTGCCATACCATGTAACCTATGATGTCAGAGTTAGCAATGCAATATTCTGCATGGGGAGTCCCTCCTCTGTTTAAAGTTTCACAACAATCGGCCAAGCGGTGGCAGAGAACACCGTTTTTTGGTGAAGGATTTCAATTCAACCAAAATATGGCTGGAATACCACTTCACCGATGACATCATCGTTATCACCCTATTCACCCGCTGGGGAGTTGATGACATATGCCAAGTTTCATTGTTGTTGAGCGGTTTTGGAGAAAATTATGTCCAATTTTTTTCTTTCAATCCAATATACCTGCCATACCATGTGACTGATGATATCAGAGTTAGCAAAAAATATTCTCCATGGGAGGATATGTTTACAGTTTCGCATCGATCGGACAAGCAGTTACAGAGAAAATCATTTTTAAAGCGAAAATATACAGATACAGACATAGACCGACAGACAGACAGACAGACACACTGCAACAGTCTCACATCCCCTTCGGGGTGAGATTAATTATCCTGGATTGCCGTACAAATCACACATCAGGAAGTGTTGCATAGAAAATCTGAGCATTCGTGTGAATCAGAACCCGGGTGAAAGGCAAACATTTCCTTCCATTGGGAGTCTTTAGGGATGGCAGGATGGCCGGGACGAGATGCATGCACAATCGTCTTTGAACTGTCTTGCCTTGGTTTGAATCCCGACCCAGCTATAAACTGCCATCCTGGTGTTTCACTGTGGAGGGTGATTCATCAATGTGTGCCCCATCCCTCGGATGGACATGAAACAAACATCCCGTTCACCGGTATTAGATGGTGGTCGTTAAAGATCCGATGGTGTCCTTCGGGAAGAGTAGGCAAGCTATCTCCAGCACCTTGGCCAAATTTCAAATTCCTGCCCTGTCTTCCTGAGTTGGAGTGGTGACCAGACCAGGATTGTCGCCAATAGTAACTGCTTCAGAAGCAACAACACGATGTACAGAGTACGGTACATGATGATAATGATGATGATGGGAGTGTTTGCATGTCCGGAAAAAAAAAGAAGATAATCAGTTATAAACTTAGAATGGTAAAAAGGATTAACTTAACCAGAGTTCCAGCATAGTTTGAATTCTTCCAGTGCTGTGAAAAGTGCTGCATTTGCTTCCAGTGCTGTGAAAAAGTGAGTCACACCTTTGGCCTACGTGTGTTAAGCACTATGGTTGTTTGCTGCATTTAAGTCGTCAAAATATATATATATATATATATATATATATATATATATATATATATATATATATACACACATATACAAAATATATATATATATACATATATATATATATATATATATAAAATATATACAAATATCCGAAATATATACATATATACATAAATATATGTGTATATATATAAATATATACAATATACATATATATATATATATATATATATACATATATAAAATATACATATATATATAAAATGTATATACATATATACAATATATATATATATATAAAATATATATAAATATATAGATAAAATATATGTTAAAATATGTTAAAAAAATATACATGTATATATAAAATATAT
Source organism: Eptatretus burgeri (assembly GCF_056783735.1). Lineage (NCBI taxonomy): Eukaryota > Metazoa > Chordata > Myxini > Myxiniformes > Myxinidae > Eptatretus > Eptatretus burgeri. The sequence continues at coordinate 61,637,429 of NC_140976.1, read as the reverse complement.
ATATATATATATATATATATATATATATATATATATATATACATACATACATACACACACACACACACACACTCGTGTATTATTTAAAGAAAATCGTGATATGAGATCATCATACAATTTGTATTCTGCAGCTGGGTGTGGTGGTTTAAACATCTGGTCTCTTCGACAACGATTTCACTGTACAGTATTATTAAACCAAGCCAGTTGGAAAATGAACAACTCAACATCTCTGAAGCAAGACTTCATTGCTTTGTGACTATTCTCAAATTCAAAAGTTAACCAAAATAACTTGCTGAACTTTCACTCCATTAACCTGCAAGTGAATTGACTCACAACTACTCGCAAATTGGTTCTCTCGTGGATCAACACGTCGGAATCTGCAGATGTGGAGAGTGGCCATCACAATCTGAGAGTTTGATGATACTTCAAGCACAATGCCAGAACAGCGATCAGAATTGCAGAACACAGTCACTGTTTCCATCCTGACATGCACAGACATATGACAAAGCTATGCTGTAAAATATTAAACATTGTGCACGAGAATCGCAGCAATGATGACAGAAAAAGGGCTCCTTATCATTATTAAAACCGATTAGAAAGCATGCCGTGGAACATCAGTACATGATGCATCGAGAGTAAAGCTTTCATGGACACCAAATCATAACTCCAACTTTTTACAGCAGAGAGGATGTGGAGTGAGTATTTTAGCAGGAGCTCATTGAGGTGAAATATTGTACTCGGAATCCACATTTGTAACCATTTTTGTTGCAAGCACACAAAGATAGTGTTGGCACAACAGTGGTGAAGAACCACAACAATCACTTTAACAGCAAGAAAAAGAGCATTCATAGATTGCAGACCCTTGCCAGGACTTACTTTGTGTGGCGTTTGTGGCGTTTTGTGTGGTGTACTTTGTATGGTGTTTGTGGACTGGTGTGTTACGTAATCATTAAGAGACATAACTAGAACTGCTACTTTGTAACTGCTGGCAGTGATGACTGGGTACCAAGACGTCCCGCTTTGATTGGACACCTGACCCTGACGACCCATGACGTTTTAAAAAAATTATTATTCATTTGAATTTAGAATTGGATTAAAATAAATTCAATTCAAATCAAATGGAAGACCAAATAGGTGCAGCACTACATCGGAGTAATCCGAAGGAACCCGAACAAGGAAAAAGCAAAGATGAAGTCATCAGGAAGAACCTGGATAAGATTCACATTTCAGCTGGTACTGCTTTACCCTCACACCCATCCAGGTACAGCCAAGTGAGCCTTATTTTAAAAAATAAAAATTAAAAGAAATTAAAAAACAAAAATAACCCAGATCAAAAAAATTAAATAATTCTGGCTGCCAGATCATGCGTCTGATCAAATTGAAATTTAAAACATGTATTCCCCATCACTACTAGACCAATATTGTGAAGATGAACGCCGATTGATTACACAGTTGCCAAGGTGAACAATATTTCACAACCTCGTGTGCTCAGAAATTTTTTGATATTAAACAATATTTAATATTTTTCTTAAATCCAATATGGCTGCCAAACCATGTGACCTATCAATTATTCCTGAACAAACTTGGACACCAATGGCTTGGAGAACATTCTTGTGAAGTTTCCCCTCGATCTGTCTAGCCGTTCTGGAGAAGAATAATTTTTTTTATAGGTTTTAGGGTAAATCCAATATGGTTGTCAAACCATGTGACCTATGATGTCAGATGTGTAAAGATTTGCTTCCTCGTGGGATAGACGGTCAGATGTATAAAGTTTCGCCTCGATCTGTTAAGCCACTTCAGAGAAGACGGTTTTTAAAGGTTTAAAAAAAGAACAAAACAATATGGCTGCTGAATCATGCGACCGATGACGCCAACAATTTTTTTTTTGTGTGGACCATTTTATCCTGAGATGACCCTCATACATTTTCATACTGATCACATGTAGTGTTCTACATATGCAATTATGACATCATAACAAAGGCACCTATGACGTCCAAAAAAAATCACACATTCCCCATGAGACTTGTCTTGTGCTAAGTTTCAATTTTTCCCGTGGTGCGGTTTCAGAGATAAAGAGGTTCAAAGTTTTTGCATTTTTCCAACATGGCTGCCACACCACGTGATATATGACATCATAATTATCATTGAAACATTCTACATGAGTCGTCGTACCTATGGTGAAAATTTTATCTAAATCCGACAAGTGGTTGCAGAGTAAAACCCTAAAGTTCAATGCAGACAAACAAACAAACAAACAAGAAAAAGACGTCATTCAGAGCACGGTACTTGCAAAATACACCCCCCTCTCCAAAGGTTGCCATGGATACATCAAATTGTCCATTTGATTAACATTAAAATTGACAAACTTAATCAAAGCTCAGGTCAATCAGATGAAAATTGATTTTTTCAGACTGAAATCGATGAGTTGACCTTTGACCTTTTGACCTCAAAATAGTTGGTTTCCCAATTCAGTGATGCATTATGCAAATCTTGTTCAAATTTCAAGTCAATCGGATGAAAAATGACGATTTTAGACATTTGACCTCAAGATGACCTTTGGCCTCAAAATCAGCTGAGACTACCTCTACAACTTGGTAAAGTTTCAAGACGATTGATTTGGAATTGTGACCTGTAGGCGACTGACAAACAGACAAGCAGACAGACAGACAGTAACAAAATCAACTGATCAATATGTCTGAAAAATCTTTGTTTTGCAAGTAACAAACAAACAGACAAATGGACCCAATTACAATACCCTCTCCTCCGGCAAGGGTAACTAGAAGGGCACTCGGTATGGCGCATACCTCCGCCATGCAATGCCTGATCCTCTCGAACATACCGAGCCCAATACATTTTTGAGATCTCGTGCTATATATCGTTTTTGGCCCGATCTCTCAATGGTGACGAATCACTGATAAAATTCCAGCAGCCGGATCCGGATCTTCACCAAAATCGAATCAGGACGTCCTTGTCACACACACCCAACCAGCCCACAAAATTTCATCTGAATCTGTCCACAACTTTTTTTGAGATATCCTGCACAAAAACAGACAAACAAATAGACAGACCAGAGAGGAGGTGAAAACATAACCTCCTTCCACCTTTGGTGGGGGAGGTAAAAAGGTGATTTTACTGCTTTTCCAGGTTTTTAATTCGCAAACCGGTGAACAGAGAACATTTGAAACCTCTCAATGGAGGAGAGATACAAGTCGTCATCATCTTCATGCGTGTTCCTGCTGAAAGCAAGAAAGCTGAAATTGCGCCGGAAGTTCACCTTTCAGCATGACAAGGACCCGAAGCACACAGCCAAAGCCACACTGGAGTGGCTAAGGAACAAAAATATAAATGTCCTTGAGTGGCCCAGTCAGAGCCCTGACCTAAATCCAATCGAAATTCTGTGGCATGATGAACATTGCTGTCCATCAACGCTCCCCACGCAACTTGACCGAGCTTGAACAGTTTTGGACAAAGAATGGGGGAATTATTGCTCAAAGAAGGTGTACAAAGATGGTAGAGACCTATCCCAACAGACTAACAGCTCTAATTGTGTCGAAGGTGCTTCCACCAAGTGTTAAACCCAGGGGCGTGGACACTTATCCGACCAAGATATTCTAGTTTTGTGTTTTTAATTAATTTTCTGAAATTTGTAGAATTTGTTTTTTCACTTGGATGTTGTTGGTTACGATGTGTAAATAATGGTGGAAAAAGTCTGATATTTAATGAAATTTCAATTCCAGGCTATAGGGCTTTCACAAGATCTTGGCTATTCGTTGTTCACCTTGGCGTCTTGGTTTTCTATAGGTTTTCTATTATCATCGCTTTTCCAAAAACATGAACTCTTGGCTTTTTTCATTGGCTCACCTTGGCATTTATGAAAATGAGGAGTGGTCACACTGAGCTCCACGTCTTCACCTCTGGCACAAAGACACCATGACCCAGGTCGAAAAACCAGTTAAAACCAGTACACATTTTCAACTGGTCTCTATTGGTTCTAATTGGTCATTAACTGGTCTCTATTGGTTTCAACTGGTACCAGTTAAATTCAGTCAGAATTCCAATTTCCCAGTTGAAAAAACCAGTAGCTCATATTTGTACCAGTTAAAGTCTTACTGGTTCCAGTTGATACCAGTTGCAATGTACTGGTCCCAGTTGATACCAGTTGCAATGTACTGGTCTCCCAGTTGATACCAGTTGCAATGTACTGGTCCCAGTTGATACCAGTTACAATGTACTGGTCCCAGTTGATACCAGTTAGTTAAATACAATTGTATTTCAACTGGTAATATATCACTCTATTCCAATTTCCATATTAAAACCAGTAAGAAACCAACTGGTTTTCAACTGGTACCAGTTGACCAGTAAGCTACTGGTCTTTACTGGTTTTTTGACCTGGGGAAACAAGAACATTAGACTTGTATTCACATTTCAAACTCACAAAGGGCTTACGAGGGCCAAGACAATCAATCCTTCCAGTGACACAACCGGCCATGAAATTATGCAAATGATGAGATGTGAAACCTACTATAACAAAAGGTTGGAGAATTAGATCCTTTCTCAAGAGCGTTTCACTGAACATGGGATAAACTCGTGATATGAGCAGGAATTTGCTTACCAAAGGAGAGAATGTTTTCTTCATCTCGAACAGCTTGGTTTGAACAACGGTTTGAACTCTAGCTGAGCCGGCTGAATCCTACTAAATGCTCAAAATAGGGACAATACCCTCGGAGTACTCACCTGGTGGAATAATGATACTGTGGAGGAAGTCAGCATGGCATGGTTGTTGTTGTTGTTGTTTTTTTGATACCGAGGAGGAACCCCGATTTTTTTTTTTGTTTTTGTTTTAATGGCGTGAACCAAACTTTGGTACATCACGGGTGATGAAGGTTGCGGTCAACTTTCATCTAAATCGTGTGTGTCGTTTCAGAGAAGAGATTGCAAGTGTTTATGGACGGACGGCCAGAAGCGAAAAACGCGGTTAAGCAATCGGTCACTTGCGTGCGTATGTGCGTGTCTCCATTTTAAGAGTGTACATCAAAAGCCAATGAACCTTTACCACATGTTGCATGGCCATTTGATATCGCGCATATTGAGTGAACATCGAAAATTTTCAAAGTATAACTTGTACACAGTTAACTCAGAAATGTAGACACAGATACAATTACAAATTTGTCGCCAGAATTGTTGGCTCGCACCCAGGGCTGCTGAGAACTAAATTGGGCCCCGGTTAGTCCTTCTCAAGTCCTTCTCAAGACTGCGTGGGGTGAGTATTCTGAATACCATTTAGTTCATGTGTAGGATCGCCAAAGCATTATGGAACACTTCCAAATTGTCCATTTGTTCAGCATCATGGAACATTTCCCGACTGTACAACGAACAGGTCATCCGTGGGACACCAAACATGAAACCTCAGATCAGATGGAGAAGAATAAAAAGAACGTTTCGATCATTGCCCGGAGAGAGCAAATCCGAGACTTCTGGAGATTTGTTGGCACCGAGGGAGGCCTTGGTTACTGGGACCCTAGAGTTTGCATATTCACACCGGCGTCTGTGTTTGGCTGCAAGACGCGGAGGACGCACGCGCTTTGACAAAAAGCCATTTGTCTTCGGCCAGCTGGGACTCGGCATGGGGATCAGCTGAAGCTTACGTTAGCCGCTCTTGCTGCACCGGCTTGCCCGTGGCTGGCAGTGTCAAGCACTAACGTTCGAGAGAGCACAAAACAGATGGAGAACATCAACAGAATTTGTATGATAAACATCAAGAAGGGTTCACAATGAAAACCCATCAACCATCGAGTAAGTTGCCAATTCAAAGACACGCGCAGGTTTATCTCTCATGGACAAGCACAATCTCATTTACCAGCGGCCAGCATCATATCATCTCACATAACAGCACAACGTATTCAGTATGTCAAGTTTATCGACTTCGTTTCACTGTGGGAGGGAAAGAGAAAGTGCGACAGGTGCAGCAGGTACATCACCAGGTGCGGCAAGCACGTCAGTCATGTACATATTCTTTCTGTAAGCAAGATAAATCATTTGAAGGGCTGGCAGGATAGCCGGTAGAGATGTGCACACTCGCCTCCAAGCTGTCAAGCGTCGGTTTGAATCACCACCCAGGCATAAACTATGGCTCCGGTGCCAGGGCGAGCCAAAAACGCCTGGTGCCGCCCCTTGGATGGAGGGGAAACTAAGTGTCCCCCCCTGCGAGCATTAGTTTACGGAAACATTAGAAACATTAAAAAAGAAATCAAAGTAAATGCAAACAAGTTGGTTATATATTTATTAATCACAGTCTTCTCTCCCCCCCCCCCCCTTAAGGGGGTTAAATTAAAATGTCATGGTTAGGGAATTGATGCGATGACATGATGGAGGGGCTGGCAAATTGCCAACTTGAAGTCTTGGAGGGAAGAGTAGGACTGAACAGCCTCAACAAGAGTTCCACTAATGGGAGAAAAGAGTAAATCAAAAGAGTGTGGATGAGCAGTTAGCCTGGATTTTGGAAGTTTAACCAGGAGGGGGTTACAACAACATTGTTGCATGCATCCTGGAGTTGCTGCGGAAGGCTGGAGGACAGAGACAGAGAGAGACAGAGAGACAGAGAGACAGAGAGACAGAGAGACAGAGAGACAGAGAGACAGAGAGACAGAGAGACAGAGAGACAGAGAGACAGAGAGAGAGAGAGAGAGAGAGAGAGAGAGAGAGAGAGAGAGAGAGAGAGCAAGGGGAGTGATGTTGCAGAATACACGGTGGAAACCAAGATGGCAGAGAGAAGCACAACGTTGCTGTGGGGTAGCACCATTGGCTGAGGGCGCGGTTGTGTGCCGCTGATGCAGTGCCCTCTGCTGGTTAGGGCAGGAATTTGCAACGTGTTTATGGTGCCGGCAATAGCTCGCCTACTCTTCATGGAGGACGCTTTATGAAGGTTCTTTAATGTCCGCCAACGAATGACGCCTGCTTAACGTCCATCCGAGGGACGGCACACCCGTTGATGAATCGTCCTGGCAGTGAAACACCAGGATGACAGTTTATGGATGGGTTGGGATTCAAGCCCAGGCTCCATGGCTTTGAGGTGAGTGTGCGTACTCTCGGGCCTGGGCCATCCTGTCAGCCCATTAAATTGCACCGATGTAGGTAGGTATCCGAATGTCTTTGTCCGTCCACGTGAATTACATCCACACTCCTCTCAAAGTCGTAAATCAATGTGAAAAACATAAAAAGACTGCTGAAAGTTCGAGTATCCATCCATCCATACTCTGTGCAGAGCGTTGGTGCCGCCTAAGCAGTCTCCTTGGCTATTGGACACAATCCTGGACGGGTCACCACTCCGACACAGGATACAAGCAAGCTGGTCCTCATTTTGCTGACCTCGGAAGGATGACAGGCAGAGTCAACCCCACCTGGTATTAATTCAACAGCCGAGTTAGATTTGAACTCAGGATCCTCGGATCCCAAGCCCACCACCCGAACCATTAAGCCAACACCAGGCAGGTATGATTGTCTTTTTGTTTTGTCTTTTTGTACAGTTTTGTGCATTTTAACAACCTGTTCGCTTCGTCGGTGAAAAATGTTAAATTATTTGATGGTGTGTGTGTGTGTGTGTGTGTGTGTGTGTGTGTGTGTGTGTGTGTGTGTGTGTGTGTGTGTGTGTGTGTGTGTGTGTGTGTGTGCTTAACTGTCCCTTTTACATCATTGAGTTTTTTTTAGTCTTTCATGATGTCGAGGCAAATTTTCTTTCGTATAAATAAATGATACGGTGCGATTTTCTGGAAATTGCCGCTTTAAAGTATCGGAACGTATTTCGCCGCTCAATCCGCCTCCATTTCACTTTTAATTTTTTTGCATTCGTGACCATTTTCATCACAGTGAATCAAAGTCTGGGGAGGTCGCTCCTCCATCGAAGGGTGCCACTGAGTCGCCGACCCTCAAACCACAGTACAAGCAGATGGGACGAGCTGGAAGATGGGACGGCGGCTATTTTGTACCCACAACGTCAAAGGGCGACGAGTTGTGCGACTTCCAAGCTCCAACAATTTTTTTTAATCACATTCCTCATTATGTTCGCAAAAGCGTGTCAGAAACCACAGATGCCTTCTTCCGCTGCTACATAAAACAACAAACCATTGGAGTTTGAAGCCAGACCACGCCAAACAACACGTTCCTCACCATTCATGACACGGATCTGCATCTCAACGCGCATCTGTTCAATGTTCAAAGGATGATATAAGAATTACAAACAGGATAATTATTAACACTTCAAATTCATTCGTTTTCGACATTTATGCGCAGCACAAGCCAAACGTGTGATAGGAAAGAGTGGCAATGCCAAAAAAAAAATTAAATATTTCGTTGACTGCATCACTACGTGCTGACTATGAGATCAAAGATCAAAAGGTGAAAGAACGTTGAAACGGTTTCGCTGTGCCTCACAATGCAACGCTTGTTAGAATGCGACCCAAAACGGTCGCACGTACGACATGATGCTTATTATTCCAGTTCATGATGTCATAGCATCAGTAATCTATTCGGCAACGTGCTCGTGTCCAAAGGGTTAGCACAAAGAACGTTCATTTCTCGGCTCAAAGCACAACGATTCTGCAACGATTACAAAGGTAGCAAACCGTGGCTTTGCTACAAAACAAAACAAATTAGAATAAAAATTACCTCCGCCACCCAGGGTGGATGGAGGTTCTGTTTTCACCACCGTATGTCTGGATGTGAGCAAGATATCTCAAAAAGTTATTGACGGATTCGGACGAAACTTGGTGGACAAGTTGGGTGCGCAACAAGGATAAGTTAATTCAATTTTAGTGAAGATTCAGGTCTGGATCCAAATACTACAATTTTTTTATTTTATTTTGTAAGTGATTCTTCACCATTGAGAGATAGCACAAAAACACAATCCATCCATCCATCAGGACCATATTCTGTGCAGAGCGTTGGGGCTGCCTGAGCAGTCTCCTTGGCTATTAGACACAATCCTGGATGGGTCGCCACTCCGACACAGTTGCCGACCTCAGAATGATGACAGGCAGATTCAACCCCACCTGGTATTAATTCAACAGCCAAGTGGGATTTGAACTCAGGATCCTCAGATCCCAAGCCCACCACCCTTACCATTAAGCCGACACCAAGCATAAACGATATCTATATCATGATATCTCAAAACGTTTTGAACAGATGATTACAAAACTTGGTCGATGAGTTAGGTAGATGACCAGAACAAGCCGATTAGATTTTGGCTCAGGTCTGGATCCAGATACAGCCCATCAGTGCAACACAAAATGGAAACTGTTCAACCTGGCCCTCTACCGAGTACCATTCTAGTTTTTAGCTCAACTCGAACGTAGTTCAGGGGAGGTATAAGCATCGCTCGGTGTCCGTCAATCAGTCAGTCAAGCTGTTTTTAAACACTCGGATCTTCTTGTGCGAAACTACACACACGATTTCGATGAAACTTGACCATAACATTCATCACCCGTGATGTACCAAAGTTTGTTCATGGCATTAAAAAAAAAAAAATCAGGGGTTTGCCCCCCCAAAATAGGTACTTTCTTCTCGGTTATATATATTGTGGGTCATCAATGCCTACCAGTGGTTCCCTGGTTCTAGCAGGTGAACCCAGGGGGAAGTTCCCCTATTATTATTATTATTATTATTATTATTATTATTATTATTATTCATCATCATCATCAAAAGCCTGGGCAGCTCATTTCATCTTCACATTGCCATCAAACACACGACATCGAGAATGTCGACTCGTGTTCAATCAAAGTCAGATAAAATACAACAAAACAAAACAAGAAAAACTGCAGTAATCTTTACAAATCAATCATTCATGGAAACGCTTGCATAACTGCTGTAAGTTACTTCAATGAAACAACCCCCATGGTTGAGAGCAAAAATTGCAAACAATGCTTCGGACCAATAATACGTTGAAAGATCCAATTTGTTGTTGTTGCTGTTGTTGTTGTTATTGTTGTTGAGAAAGCTCAATGTTTTCAGGAAAAATGCTGAACCAACATTCTCAGTCATAAAACAGCAATATGTCCTAACAGGTGGAGCTGGAATGCAAGGTTGAGATATTTTGTTTGAAAACAAGACTGATTATTGCATCGGAGTACCTTCCAACTTAGGCTTTCTTTCTCATCTCCGATTTCATCCTCCGCTGACATATATCTGTGAGATAATGCACTGAGCACCTCCTTACAACAGTTCACATGAGATGTCATTGAGGGAACAGCGACGGAAAGCTGAACAAACGAAGCTTTTAACTCCTAACAATCAAATAGTCCACAACACCAACACCGCTAAACGGTTCTAGGATGGCTACCATACTCACCCAACACTGATAACTCCACTTCACCTCCAACGAAGACGAGTGAATAAGACGACAACTGTCAATTCGACCCACGAGTAGCACAGCCCATCTGCAAATGCCACGCCATTGCCAAAAACAGCTGCACTGCCGTCACATGAGCCAGTCAACGGACAGCATCCGACAAAACGCCAGTTTGCCGCAAACAAAACAAGGTGGTGACAAACCAAGCACGATACACAAGAGCACAATCTGAAATTCCACAATTCGTGAAAACACCACCGTGGAGTTCCATCCCCGCTCCCCGCTCCCCGCTTCCATCCCAGGACGTTCACCATCTGCACTACCATCGGAGATTGTGCCACTTTGTTTCAGCAATCTTAAGAGCCGTCACAACCAAATAAGCACAAATGTAGTTTGAAGTTTTAAAAAATTCACCACCACTCAGCTCCTCTCCACACCTGTGGTGATGCTACCTCAAAAAGGCCGTACAAACGCATACTCACAATGAAGTGCCAGACGCATAGCGGGAAGGTCTCCCAAGCGACGGTCCCCCGTGTAGAGGCGAACCAGGCAAATAATGCACGCACGCAAGAATTTCCTACACCAAACACCTTCACACTGGAATCCCAAACGGATACAATGAAAACGCAGGTGCAAGTCACTCGAGGACTTTCTCAAACAAAACAAAATCACAAACTTCGTCAAATGATCACATCACCAATGGTGCAAAGAGTCGGTACAAATACAAGAGCAATGGATGACTATAAGGATGTCACAAGGGTGAGATACGTATCTCACAATCCAAGTTCAAGACGGGAAAGTGAGTAAGAGTCAGGAATGTGACCACAACTGAGAATGAGAAAGCTGAAAGAGTGGAGAGGAAGGAGGGCTCGGTTGATGAGTAGATGATAAATACTAATTAAAATCCCTGATGACTCTTCCTTTTTCCTGTCTGTCATTTTTTTGCTTTTAGGTCTGTCTGTCTGTAACGTCGAGGGATTAGACACAAATATCCACTCTCAAGGTGCCATTAAACCCACCATTGACCCACCTGGTCTTGGCTATAATTTACAAACAAGGTCAAAGTTATTGAACCGAAGACTGATGTCGTGTTGAAGAGCACATCTATTACTAAAAGAGATGTGTGTGTGTGTGTGTGTGTGTGTGTGTGTGTGTGTGTGTGTGTGTGTGTGTGTGTGTGTGTGTGTGTGTGTGTGTGTTCACGAAGCATAACATATTCTCTCTGCTAATATATATATATATATATATATATATATATCTCTCTCTCTCTCTCTCTCTCTCTCTCTCTCTCTCTCTCTCTCTCTCTCTCTCTCTCTCTCTCTCTCTCTCTCTCTCTCTCTCTCTCTCTCTCTCTCTCTCTCTCTCTCTCTCTCTCTCTCTCTCTCTCTCTCTCTCTCTCTCTCTCTCTCTCTCTCTCTCTCTCTCTCTCTCTCTCGCCCTTGCTCTACCCCCTTCCAATACAGTGCAGCATCCTCCTCCCACACCTCTCTTACCTCCTCTCACCCCCCCCCCACTCTCACTCTCCCTCCTCCTCTCTGTCTGTCTCTTCTTCTGTATCTGGATGGTGGTTATGTCCGGGCGGCGTTTGTCTCCAGACGTATTCGAGCAGTGTTTGTCTCTGGATATGTCTGGTAGTGTTTGTCTCTGGGTGGTATTTATAGTATGACTGGTAGAAAATGGATTTCAGACATTATTTTGTTTCCATCTTCACTGTTATTCCATGCAAAAGCATTTTGATGAGACGGTATGAATCGTAATTAATGCTCCACCGCACATCTGCCTTCCCTTCCTCTCACCTCTTGCTGCCTTCCCTTCCCCCACCTCACTCCCCCACCTCACTCCCCCACCCTTCTCTCTCTCCCCCCCCCTCTCAGTATTTCCATCAGCGAAGCAACGAGTGGTATTTGCTAGTTATATTCAAAGCTGAAATCATGTCTGTGGGTCACAAGTGCCTCCCATTCTACAGGCCATGCCTTTCCCTCTCTCTCCCAGCTTCACAAACACCGCCCATGAGCCAGGCCATGCCTTTCCCTCTCTCTCCCAGCTTCACAAACACCGCCCATAAGCCAGGCCATGCCTTTCCCTCTCTCTCCCAGCTTAAGCTTCACAAACACCGCCCATGAGCCAGGCCATGCCTTTCCCTCTCTCTCCCAGCTTCACAAACACCGCCCATGAGTCAGGCCATGCCTTTCCCTCTCTCTCCCAGCTTCACAAACACCGCCCATGAGCCAGGCCATGCCTTTCCCTCTCTCTCCCAGCTTAAGCTTCACAAACACCACCCATGAGCCAGGCCATGCCTTTCCCTCTCTCTCCCAGCTTCACAAACATCACCCATGAGCCAGGCCATGCCTTTCCCTCTCTCTCCCAGCTTCACAAACACCGCCCATGAGTCAGGCCATGCCTTTCCCTCTCTCTCCCAGCTTAAGCTTCACAAACACCGCCCATGAGCCAGGCCATGCCTTTCCCTCTCTCTCCCAGCTTCACAAACACCGCCCATGAGTCAGGCCATGCCTTTCCCTCTCTCTCCCAGCTTCACAAACACCGCCCATGAGCCAGGCCATGCCTTTCCCTCTCTCTCCCAGCTTCACAAACACCGCCCATGAGCCAGGCCATGCCTTTCCCTCTCTCTCCCAGCTTCACAAACACCGCCCATGAGCCAGGCCATGCCTTTCCCTCTCTCTCCCAGCTTCACAAACACCGCCCATGAGCCAGGCCATGCCTTTCCCTCTCTCTCCCAGCTTCACAAACACCGCCCATGAGTCAGGCCATGCCTTTCCCTCCAGCCACCCAGAAACTGCAGCCATCTTTTTCGTTCTTCATAGCTCTGAGGGTTCAAAGGCCTCTGATGTACATTTGAAGACTCAACAACAAGAATAAAGGTTCCGTTTTGAAGAAACAAAGGTACATTTTGATATCTCAAGTGAGGTAATGCATGTTTTGTTCACAGCGATCGTGGCAGCGGTCTAACAGCGGTCACCGCCCAATGAAGGTGTGTTCTCCTTATGTAGAGGAAACTAAATCGTGGTCTTTCATTGAAAAAAAAAACACAAAAAAAAAAACTTTTGTTTGTCGTCCAAATTTTCAAGGCTTATAAACAAACTGATGGACATGTAATGCACACAGTATGTGAAGTAAATAAACATTAGAGGTTATGGAAATTGGCTTGGTCTGTTCTGCACACGTACACTTAAAACAAGTTATGTACACGTACACTTTAAACAAGTTATGTACATGCACACTTAAAACAAGTTATGTACACGTACACTTTAAACAAGTTATGTACATGCACACTTAAAACAAGTTATGTACACGTACACTTCAAACAAGTTATGTACACGTACACTTAAAACAAGTTATGTACACGTACACTTTAAACAAGTTATGTACACGTCCACTTTACACAAGTTATGTACACGTCCACTTTACACAAGTTATGTACACGTCCACTTTAAACAAGTTATGTACACGTACACTTTAAACAAGTTATGTACACGTACACTTAAAACAAGTTATGTACACGTACACTTTAAACAAGTTATGTACACGTCCACTTTACACAAGTTATGTACACGTCCACTTTACACAAGTTATGTACACGTACACTTTAAACAAGTTATGTACACGTACACTTTAAACAAGTTATGTACACGTACACTTTAAACAAGTTATGTACACGTACACTTTAAACAAGTTATGTACATGCACACTTAAAACAAGTTATGTACACGTACACTTTAAACAAGTTATGAACATGCACACTTAAAACAAGTTATGTACACGTACACTTTAAACAAGTTATGTACACGTACACTTTAAACAAGTTATATACACGTCCACTTTAAACAAGTTATGTACACGTACACTTTAAACAAGTTATGTACACGTACACTTTAAACAAGTTATATACACGTCCACTTTAAACAAGTTATATACACGTACACTTTAAACAAGTTATATACACGTACACTTTAAACAAGTTATGTACACGTCCACTTTAAACAAGGTATATACACGTACACTTTAAACAAGTTATGTACACGGACACTTTAAACAAGTTATATACACGTACACTTTAAACAAGTTATATACACGTACACTTTAAACAAGTTATGTACACGTACACTTTAAGCAAGTTATGTACACGTACACTTTAAGCAAGTTATATACACGTACACTTGAAGCAAGTTATGTACACGTACACTTTAAGCAAGTTATATACACGTACACTTTAAACAAGTTATGTACACGTACACTTTAAACAAGTTATGTACACGTCCACTTTAAACAAGTTATGTACACGTCCACTTTAAACAAGTTATATACACGTACACTTTAAACAAGTTATGTACACGTACACTTTAAAGAAATTATTTACTTGTACACTATAAGGAAGTTATTGTTGCATAAACGGTTCAACTAACATTGAGCTTGTCAAGGCGGGAGGTTAAAATCTCACGATGCACCGAATGGTTTTGACTCCTGTGGAGATGTTCCAAATTATGGTGGACAACATGTATGCGGTTGTGAGGAGAAACACAAGAACCTTTGCTCTTTTAAAACCAACGCATTAATTCCCCAAACCACAAACATCCAGGGGAAGATTGACCCACAGAAAGCAATATGACGGTGGGTTGGGCGGGGAGGAAAGAAATGCAATTAATAACTAATTATATGCAATGAGAATGAACGAACTGTGTACTCAATCACAAACGGGAAAGGGAAAAAACCAGGGGACTCAGCTCTGGTGGTAGCAAATGGAAGGATGGGGACAGAGCAGCCACGAGCAGGAGATGAGATGATGAGCAGGATGATGAGGAGATGAAGGCACATGGGCAGGTCGACAAAAAAAGCAGACAGGCAGGCAGGACAACCGCCTCTCCACAAACCTTTTTTCCTCCGAACCCTTTCTCCTCTGTTTTTCCTCAGATGTGTTCTCTACAGAACTCAAAAAAACCTCTCCATGGTGTTCGCTTCAGAACTCTCATCATCCTCAGAACCTTGTCAGCTCCTCCCTTTTCTCTCTGGACAACGCTCCACCCCCTCTAGGTGATCCAAGCTCCTCTCCCTCTTCCTTTTGCAAAGTCTCCCGGCGGACTACACCGGTCGAGGTTTACATAAGGGGCGACACCTACACGCACAATTTCCTTAACCATCATCCCAAACTAATTATGACCATGCACCATCTCCTGTATGGTGCACATTCAAACAAAACATTCCTTAAGCTGATGTGTCCCTATTGATTACTCCGCGATAGGCTAACTACTCGTACATGGATGTGTACTACACTACATGGACGTGGCACATTTGACACGTGGTCAGTTAGAAGTTGCTATAAATGGAAAACGGGTTTTATTTAAATTATTATTTTACCCATATGTGGTTAAAAACCCTGTAGAAATGCCTTTATGGGGAGCGGGCGGTGCAGGGGGGGGGGGTTGTCCGGAGAGACTGGAGTGGGAGAAGGCAGGGGAAGGGGTGAGGTGGGAGGAGGGACTCGGCATTGTCGGGCAACGCCGAGTACTCCTACTAGTTAGACAGTGCTTTCAGACAGTATTGACACTAATTGAATTTTGTCACATTTTGTTGTGCTCCAACCTGAATTAAAAACAGATTTAAAATTTTTTTTTTTGTCACCGATCCACATTTGAGTTTCTCTCAGCGGTTGCTGAGAGAGACTCAAATGAGATTTGTTACCTGCATAGTCTGTGAGCATCAGCTGCGGCTGTATGGACATGTGGCTCGTTTTCCCGACGCTGATCCTGCTCACCAGATTCTCTCGGTGACGGAGCCTCGTGAGTAGAGGAGGCCAATGGGCCGACCAAGTGTCTCGTGGTTGCAGCAGGTTGATCAGCATCTCAAGGAGATGGGGATGGGTCAGGTATCTGCCTGAAGAATACATAATCCTAGCCACCTGAGCTTAGTTGATTAGGTGAGATCGAAATGGTTATTCCCTCCATTGACAGAAGAGAGATGTGGGTGGGTCTTTGTGTGTGTATATATATATATGTATATATATATATATATATATATATATATATATATATATATATATATATATATATATATATATATATATAAAAACGCCGTGTCCAGGGGGTTTAACCGTTACCGGGATGGATGGCCAAATTTCTCCCTTGGAGGCCTCCAGTCGAAACTCTCCGAGATCAATGAGCGCGTGCGGGAAAACAGTTGTGTTGCACCAGAACGGAAAAAAATAGACGGACACAAGCAAATTTAGTTAAATAAATAATAAGTTAATAACAATAATCAAATATGTGCAATGACAATAATTCAAATTATAATAACGAAAGGAAAACGTGAGGGAGGCTAAATCTAATTATAATTGAGGTGCCTCCACACAGACTTAAATACAGACAAGGGGAAAATGAACCAAAAGAAAAATCCCTCCTTCATCCCGGCACTTAGCTTGGTCCAGATGGTCCTTATGGAACGTGGAATCGAGGCACTTCATAGACGAGTCCAACAAAATGGCACCAAGCCGCCTTCTTGCCGCGGGAAGAACATACGTCAGGCATTCCGTGAACAGTAATTAATACCAAGGCTCAGAGACTCCGTGCAGCTTCTTTTCAAGAGCGAATATGCCGACCGTTCCTCTCTTGCACCCGGTCAGTCGTTCACAACGATGGCCCACACGATGAGACGATTTCTGAGGCTCCGTGATGAGGCCACGAGGCACACTCTCCTTCCCTCCTCAAAAGCGTACAACCTTCATGGCTCAGCCGAACCGGCAATGGCCTGCTTAACACGCAAGCCAATTCTCACAGCACATACACGAGAATCGGGCAGTTTTCGTCGTGCCGAGAGCAAAAGCGAGATCCTCCGAGTCCTCTGACTAAAGTCCTCTCCTGACCACGTGCGTCCCCTTGATTATTACTCCACAAACTATCTTCCTCTACCACACTCGAACCAAACTCCTCCTCTGGGGCGTGGCCTGCTTGCACAAAACCTGGGAAGACGGGGCCTCTGCCCGCTTGTGGTTGTTTTTGGTACGTGTTCCCCACCTTTATTGCCGACCTTGGAATACAAAAGGTAGGGAAAGTTCAACGGGGGCAATCACATACTGGGGCAATTAGTCTTAGACCCCACCTAATTGACACCACACTACATCCCTTGTGGTGACAGGTAACAGTTAGGTTCACAGTCTCCCTACTTAATTTACATCGAGGTGTCTCCTACACATCCACGGACCAAGCAATTCTATACGAGCCCAATTACCCTTTTAAATTCCTCCATCTACCCCCACAACCATAACAAAATATATACATATATATATATATATATATATATATATATATATATATATATATATATATATATATATATATATATATATATATATATATATATATATATATATATATGTCACACTTCTCGAAGCGACATAAAAAAAGATAGTACATGAAAGGAACACACAAACAACAACAACCATGACGACAGTAACAACAATTACGTGTTATAAAATATCCTTTTTTCACGCATTTCACTTCATTTTACATCATCATTGAAACTCACAGATAGATATGGAATATGATTGTGTCGTATAACATGTTGACTTTTTGATTAAATCCATCAGCGACGTTATGGATAGGCACAGCTAATCATTCTTTAAAGGAAACACGAAACCGGGTCTGACATAACAAGGACAACAAGGAAATCCAACACAGGTGGAGGCCATTCAGCCCATCATGTCTGCGCGAACACCACACCAACCCAAGATCATTTGAATTAATGAAAGAAAACAAAAAATTTGGTTTGTTTGTTTTTTGTATTTTTTTTTGTTGTATTTTTAATTTTTTCCTTTTCTTCCCCTTGGAGAGGAGGCATGGGCCTGGTTAAAAACACACATCAACCACACAACCCCCCTTAACAAGACCCCCACCAAAAGCACTCCATACACAATCACCCATCAATACTCAAACTACCTAAAAGTCTTATCAACATCCCCATACCCCTCTATCTCCATAACTTCCAGGTACCTATCTAATTCTAATTTAAACTTATCTACTTTTTCTGCTGCCTCTACCTTTCCAGGGAGACCATTCCATGTATTAACTACTCTCTGAGTAAAAGTACCCTGCCTTACTACCGTCTAACTCTCCTCTTCTTTACTCTCAGGCTATGGCCCCTGGTCCTATCACTAACCACTCTCCCAGTGCTATTCCTCAATGGGCCACACTGGTCCTAACCTGTTCTTTTCCCCTGATATATTTAAAGAAATCCTTGCTATGATGTTTAATATTCTTAGCCATGTCCTTCTCATACTCTCTTTTGGCTTGCCGAGTTATTTTCTTAACTTGCCTCTGTTTACTCCGATAATTATATAAATCTAACTCCAGTCCTGTTATTTTAAACATAATAAATGCCTTTTGCTTCTCCTTAATAATGTTCCTTATCTCACTGCTCAACCACCCGGGTCTCTTTCTATTTCTAGTTTTACACCTCATTGGAATGTACTTACTCTGCACTCTACACATTTGCTCCTTGTAGGTTTCCCATTTTTCTGGTGCTGATTGTCCTGTTTTTAGAGTCTCCAAATCTCCATCACTCAATTCTCTCCTCATTCCCTCAAAGTTTGCCTTCCTGAAATGTAATAGTCTTACCTTACTATCCTGAACTCTGACCCTGAACAGAATCTTTGGACACACAATGTTATGGTCACTTGCTCCGAAATGCTCTCTGACCTCCACCTCCTCCACCATATTGGGATCGTTACTTAAAATGAGGTCTAACACTGCACTCCTCCTCGTGGGCTTATCTACAAACTGGGTTTAAAAGGAATCTTGGAATAAAACTAGGAAATCCTCATCTACTCTGCCCTATCCCTGTTCCTCCACCCAATCTATCCCTGGCAAGTTAAAATCCCCCATAATTAATACTCTTCCCTTCCCACATGCCCTTTTGAATTCTTCATGAACTCCTCCTTCCTCCTCTTCCTTCACACCCAGAGCCCTATAAAAGCACAGGAGGAGCCCACCTCGCTATCCACTTTGGCTTCAAGCTCTTCCATCTTATTATTTAAACTCCTGCCATTGGTATAGAATATATTTAACTTTTCCCTTCCTGAAATTCTATTTTCCTGCCTGGCCTTACTCATCCCAATTACATCATCAGTTCCTTCCTTTATGGCTTCCCCACCTCCGCTGACCTAAAAAAGCCTGAATTCCTTCCTCAATTCCCACTGCAAACCTTGCTGCCCCCTTTTCTATTTAACATACGGCCATCATTCCGGAAACACTCCCTTTGTCCCCTAAATGATTCCCACTGCTTCCGAAATGTAAAACCTTCCTCCCTACACCATTCTTCCAGCCATTGGTTGACGTCTATTGCTCTGCTCATGATTTCTATATTGTTTCCTAATCCTGGGACAAACCCAGAAAACATGACCTCACAACCCTTTGCTTTCAGCCGCTTACCCAATATCCTGTATCTATTTTTCAAAACCTCTGAGTAAACTTTCCCTACATCATTCACACCTCGGTGTACCACAACCAACTTCTTCCTGCCGTTACCCGATACAATATTGTTTACCCTTCCTTCAATGTCCCAAACTCCCCCTCCTTCAAAACTACACAGAATTCTGTGTCTACAATCCTTCCTGCAGAATGAAGAATCAGCATATTTAATAATCTCATCACCCACAAAAACTGTCTCCCATACCTCATTTCTACCAATTTATATTGCTGCACCTCCACCAGTGCCCTCCCCCATTTCACCGTCACCACTGCCTGCCCCCGTTGCACCGTCACCACTGCCCTCCCCCGTTGACCGTCACCGCCCCCGTTGCACTGTCACCACTGCCCTCCCCCGTTGACCGTCACCGCCCCCGTTGCACTGGCACCACTGCCTGCCCCCATTGACCGTCACCGCCCCCGTTGCACCGTCCCCACTGCCCTCCCCCGTTGCACCGTCACCACTTCCAATATCCTCAGCAACCTCACTCCACAACCGTAACCAAGTATTATCTACAAATTTCTCACATTCTGCTACTTGCTGCAAATTATCGATGCGTTCCTTCAACCCGGTAATAACCTTCCTCAAGTGGACGATTTCCTCAAACTTCCTACAACAATAAGAAACCTCTGCTTCCCCATTGTTGACGTGGCCCACATTGAGCAACTGTGACATTTTACGTCCTCCTCTTCCTTTCTCCTTCGCTCTCTATTTATAACCTTCTTCACCCCCATACTCCCAAGGCCCCAACTGACTTCACGCTAAACTTATCACGAGGCCTCGCCCTGCTTCTTTCAATAAACTAACTCAACTACCCGCTAAAACTGTTATGAACACAACACGAAAAAAATAAGTACAGTTCCACAGCCCCTGACACAAATGTCGATAACAAAATACACAAAACGTTTTAGGACTGGAAACTTAGCTTTCGAGGGCCTGAAAGGAGAGCTCGCCACCCAGTCGTCCTCATGCGCCGATCCCCGAACCGGAAGTCCGGAAGTGACCTAGGTCTTTCTTTCTATTTTTGTCCTCATTGACCTATGTCATAGATATAAAACATCTCACAAAACTTCCCATAAAGATAGGCCTTTTGAGCCGAGACTTTGGAGTGAAATAAAAAGACCTCACAAAAGACATTATGGGGTCAATATGTTTGGTGAAAGGTAAATAAAGAAGCGCGTGCTAAGTGTTCAGAGGGAGCGTAAGGAGTTACATTTTCAAACATCTAAAACCATCAATGGATTATATTATGCACAATGCTGGATTCAAAATTTTGTCCCTTGATAAGTGAACCAAAATAGAATGAAGCAAGATCATGAGTATGAGTGTATGACAGATCAAGGGAGTGTGCGTTCCCTTGATGTCACCACAGGACATTTTGGTTCCTTCCCTGAAAAAAAATGCACAAGAGCTATGAGATCGACTCAAGTGTGGGTAAAATTGCACTCAACTGTTTGATTTCATTACAACATTCATTGCATATTTTCATCATGGGATGTTAACCTGTGAAACCACTCAAAGGTGGGTTTGAGAAAAGGGGGTGGGGGGGGGCACGAGTGTAATTTGTTGAGATGTCGTTAGTTCTCCCTCTCGCATCATGTTACACTCTTACTTTGCCAAGCTCCATGAATCATGCTTTGCTGTATGTTTACGTAAGCTTACCCTCACCAAATCTAGCAAGCATAAGTCTGTCCAACTTTCAAAAGTTGTTTATTTTAAACTACATCTAAAATAAAGCTGGAAGGATGGCCGACAGGAACACACACTCACCTCTAAGTTACCCATTCTGGATTAGAATCCCGACCCGGCTATAAACTGTCATCCCAGTGTTTCATAGGCAGGGTGATTCATCAATGTGTGTGTGTGTGTCTTCCCTCGGATGGATGTTAAACTGGACATCTGGTCTGCCAGGATTTGTTGCTGGATTCCACGGTGTCCTCCGCGAAGACTGGGCGAGCTATCACCGACACCCCGAACAAATTAACCTGACCTCCTCTGTGGGAGTGGTGACCCATCCAGGAGTGAAACCCCAGCCAAGAAACTGCTAAATGGCAGGACTGACGCTCTGTCTGGATTATGGTTCATGATTGATTTAAAAACAGTAAAATGACAAATAACATGCTCTAGAGTCTAGATCCGACCTGGAAAGCAATTAGTTTGAACAGTTTAGTGAGTAATAAAAATAAAACTTTGGGACAGGAGGGACAGTAACAAATTCTCAACTCCTGCATCAAAACTTTGGCTTTTGGGGCTGAACTGATCAGACGTTAACTATAGCCACGCGACATTGTTGGTGTGATCCAGACACGAGATATGGTGTTGGAACACGTAAGAACAATAATTTTTTTGGTTCAACGCTTATGCATGTCGGACATGGCATTCAACCACCAGTAAACGTCCAGGCATCTCAATTCCTTCGTTGTACTAACAGGATAGCCAGATTCATTTGCCAAATGACAATGATAGGTTTTATCAACTGAAGGTTCACAAAGCTATGCTAACTGACTTGGGAAGTAGAGAAAAGCTGATGCTTTCAGAATTATCCATTGGTCGGAAGAAGAGGACCTCAAGAGGACCTACTTCTTGCACACGAGGACCTTAGGAGGACCTATGAATGATTAACACACAAAAGTGTGTGCTTCGCTAAGCTTCCCACAATGGTTAGCATACCTTAGCCAACGCTCGGTTGATAAATCTTATCATTCTAACGTTGTCTGCCATGATGCAAACCAACACTAAGCTTGGCAGTCTTGTATTCCTTCGAAATACAAGTTTCATGGTCTTGTCATTTAGAAAATTGATCAAAGTACAGTACACGTATCCAGTTAAAATTTCAATGTGTATAGAGCAAAACACTGTAAGTCATATATAGATGAATGGAATTAATAAATCACAACATTTGTTGATTTGGATGGCCGATACTCTTAAATGTTGGTGCAGCCGAAGCAGTTTATCTTGTCTCCTGATGTATTTCTGCGGGTTCAGGGACTCAACATACATTGTTCCAACGGTTGTAGTTACCTGTCCAACGTCTAATCAATAGTGAACAGGACGGAAGTCGCACCGGTGGTTCCTCATCAGATGGCTAGAAAAGAGGAATAACAAATATCAGCTGCAAGTTAAGTCACATTATTTATCAATCGGGCTGATTGTTCCTAACGAGGTGAGGCTCGCCTCCTTCCACCTGGCTTGCCTTGAAGGATGCATTGCGGTGAACAGATGTACAAATGAGGAGCAAGAAAATCCAAGTACTGATGAAGTTCAAACCCAATGGAGGAATGCTTCCGAGGCAAGCCTATTGAGCAGAAAGCAAACATTATCAAGTGATGGGGGGCATTGGAAGCGGCTTTGTTGAGAACGAGGAAGGATGAGTCGTAAAGTTATGTTTTCAAGGCAAGGAAGACTTTTCAGCATGTCACTTTGTCCCGCACAGACTCCTATAGTTCTACCTTTCCATTCTGCAAGACATGAAGCCACTCAATTCACCTTGAATTGTGAAGCCAAACACAATTTTAATAATTATTGATTAATGTAGAAACAGGTTGTGCGAAGAAATGAATATTGCGGACAGGTAGGAGGAAACACAAAGACAAGGTGAAAAGGTTGTTCGAGGACAATGATTCATGCAGGTGCGTGGAAGGCAATGAGGATAGAGCCATGATACAAATTTAAGTCAGCAAGATGAGAGATACAGTCAAGACAAAGTGATGGACAAAAAAAAGCTTCCATGAAAACAAAACAGCGAGATATGATCGCATCAACTAAGCTGAACCACTATGGTGGGGTCGGCTGGAAGGATGGCCGAGACTCGAGAGGTATGCACACTTACCTCTGGAGCCATATAGCTTGGGTTCGAATCCTGACCCACTGTTTCACAGGCAGGGCGATTCATCAATGTGTGTGCCGTCCCTCGGATGGACATTAAACGGGAACCCTGTCTGCCTGCATGAGTCGGTGGACGTTAAAGATTGCATGGTGTCCTTCACGAAGAGGAGGCGTGCTATCGCTGGTACCATGAACAACTTACAGGGGGCACTGCAACAGCGGCATAGCCACGTTCCTGTTCCTGGCAATGATGTAACCAGCAGCCACAGGCTGCACATGAAATGAATGAATGAACACGGTGGGATGAACATGCCATTATTGTCATTATTATCACGAGCACAATCATAATTTACCAATCTCTGTTGAGTCAAATATTCACCTTTAGGGTTTTAAACCCTGTAGTACCATTTTGTTTACCCCATGTAGCCTGCCCCATCCTTCTCCCTTCCACAGATCTCTTTTTGTCTTTGTTCCCCACTATTTTGTGCTCCCCCCTCTTGTCTCCTGCCTTGTTATATGTTTCTGTGCATTAACTCTTACACAAGCCTCGACATGGTATACACAAAAGGGGGGTGGTCACTATAGGAGAGGGAAGGGGTGGTATGATGTGGTAGGAGGTAAGTATGAGAGGAGGGTTTTTCAACTTGCGTTTGGTAGTGGGACTTGTGGAGAATGGGGGGAATAGTACAGGATTGAATGAAATGAGGTACGTTAATGCAGCATGCGGAAACCGCCGTGAGATATCGATGGGGGTGGAGAGGGGAGGGAATTTGGGAGAAGGTAAGCATGAGGAGAGGTGGAGGGAAAGCGGTGTGATGGGAAGAGAATGCAGTGTGAGAGGAAGGGAAGAAAGGGAAGGCAGCATGAGGGGAACGGAAGGGAAGCAGCGCAAGGGAATGGGAAAGCAGCGTGAGGGGAGAGGAAGGGAAGGGCGATAAAATGTGCCCAAACAGCAACATTTTCTTTTTAACCACCGGGTTGTATATAAAACCAGGTTGGAGCATTTAAAACTCAATCTATGTACCTGGCTGCATGCATGCATGCTCGCACATGCATGCTCGCACATGCAGCGACCTTTGCACCCAGTCGGCTCACTCCGAATCTGATTCGTACATGCCACAGTACACTCAACAAAGGAGGAGGAGTGGGGGAGCAGGGGGAGGGGGGCAGAGAGGAAGGGGTCAGAGAGGGAGAGAGGGGGTGGGAGAGAGGGAGAGGGGTGGGATAGGGGTGGGAGAGGCAGACGGGTGAGAGAGGGAGAGGGGTGAGAGATGGAGAGGGAAGAGTGCAGAGGGGGGGGAGAGGAGAGGTGGGGGATTCCGGCAGATGTGGCTGCCAGTTTAACGTCCATCCGAGAGATGACACATGCACTAATGAATCACCCCGCCTGTGAAACACCAGGATGACAGTTTATAGCCGGGTCAGGATTCAAATCCAGGCTATACTGTTTAGAGCAAGCATGCATACCTCTCGGCTATCCTGCCATGATGTGGCGATTGATTGCTTTTTAACTGAAAACATTTTGTAATCATTGTAATGATCTAATTTATTTTGCCTTTTTAAAACTGGAGATGTAACCATGGACAACCGCACTGTAGTATCACCATCAAAGCTTGTCGAGATTGAAGCTGGAAGAGCGCTTCAAGCAAGCACTCCAATGACACGGTTGAAGAAACTTTCAAAAACAAAACATTTCATTTGTTACATGTATTTATCTATGCCGAAGTGATGGGTCATATTATGAAAGAGAATTGTACAAAAAGGTGAAACGTGGTGTAAAATTAAATTGCACATTTTCAGTGAGCTAGCCACCGATGAGGTGCGAGAACAATGCGGGGCCAATGCAGGTGAGTAGCCCCTGAACTTTGTTCAAGTTGATCGATATACAGTATTCAGTGACAGTGCAAATATTGAAGAGCGCTCACGAAGTGGCTTAAGCACTCAAGGAAGCACTCCAAAAAAACGGTTGATAAGATACGGCTGGCTTGGCAAGCGAATAGCAATCGCTGATCTGTCATATTAAACACCCCCCAAATGCCCAAAATGTGAAACTATGTCCGAATTGGACAAATTTACACTTTTTTTTAGCAGTTGCAACTGCTACTCAGTTCAATTCCAAAGCAAAAGTTTTGTAATTCGGCTTAGTTGAACAGATTCTAGGGGTTATGGCATCTGCAGAAATGAAATAAAGTCACGAACATTGGCGTCTCCAGGCATTTTTAAGAACTTCAATGTATTTAGTGATTTGTCGGAATGATGATCAGGCATCTGATGATATAAGTGAGGAAAGTGAAAAAACAAACATCTATCATTAAGAAATTGTTGCGGCCCATTCCAAGTCAAGGTATTGTTGAGCAGGCCAAAAAAAATAGCGGCGTAAGACTCTTGCGAGCTGACAAAGGGCTGACCAAGATGGTGTGGCGCCATCTTGGATTTTCGTGATGAGCACCCTCTACATTATCTTCAAAAGGGGTGTTTAAATTAAACCAAACACCCAATTTTCTTTCATGCAACACGTTTGTGTTCCCGTAGTATGTACGCAAAGTTTGGGACCGCTAGGTTTCATGGTTTTGGAGTTATGGAGGAGAAAGACGAACGGACACACATTGACATATATATATATATATATATATATATATATATATATATATATATATATATATATATATATATATATATATATATATATATATATATATATATATATATATTGTTGCGGGCCAGGGGGTAGGGAGAGAATGACCACTAGGTGGGGGAAGCTATGTCGGTTCCCACCAGACTCCCCAGAATTGTAGGCCGTCACACACGGATAATTCCGTGACGCGGCGGGTCGCTTAACCGACCATGGATGCCAATAAATCAACCGCGTGACCTAGGGTCCTCCCGTCTATTGGTTAATCGGGTTACCTAATTAATCAAGTGGTTTAATTACTGGGTAAACACGCCCTCAGTACGCCTTGTCCGAACCAGATCACTTTACCGGATCGGATGCAGCTGAGCGACACTGCCAAGGATGTACCGGCTAAAAGGAACGGATCGTTGGGAATAAAGTCCCGGCTAAACTTGGATTCGGACCATGCTGGATCAATGGAAGAAAAGACAAAAACGAGCAGGGAACATTCCTAATAATAATAATAATAATTTATTTACAAGCAGGCGAGGAAAGCTCTGTGGCACAGTGAAGATTTATTGGGGTGTGTTGTGCAGAGATAGAAAGAAGCGTGGGGTGCGACAATAAACAGGCAACTTACAAAAGGGGAATACAGAGCAGACTTGACGTGAAGATAATAACAATAACAATGATAATAATCTTCTACAGTCTTACTTAAGCAGACAGGCGCAAACACACACACACACACACACACACACACACACACACACACACACACACACACACACACACACACACACACACACGCACAGACACAGAACCCGATGAAGAGGGACTTTTGCAACCGGGGGGGGGGGGGGGCGGGGTTTAGGCTATGATCTTGGTACCTGTGCACCCGATGGCACGACGTTCCCCCGATATGTTTCGGGGGGGGATGCTCCGGGGTGTGGTACCCGACAGTGGGCACGTTGCCTCTGGCCCAAGCCGCACGTGTGGAGACTGTGCTCGTGAAGGAGTTTGAGTGGAGAAGGGGCAGAGTCCAGAGGGCGAGGGTGGAGCAGTGGGCAGGATCGGGTAGGCGGGTGGGGTCAAGGTGGTGTAGGCGGAGACGAGGAGGCAGAGTCGAGGAGCAGGAGGTGGGTCATGGCGGTGTCGTCGTGGGCGGACACGAGGAGGCGGAGATGAGAAGCAGGAAACCACAGACCGTCCCGGCAAGAGGGACTGCCCCGACCTTTATAAGGCCCGCAGCTCAAGGGGGAGGGGCCATGCGGAATCCAAAAGTCATCACCCGAATCAGGCACTCCGATTGGCGCTGACCTCTCACGTGGCCCGCCAGCTTGGGCCCGAAACCGCCTCACTCCATTTCCGGCAAGGCCATCTCAAACAGTGGCAATATTGCACTCCAAACCCACGAGCTGACATGAATCGCCCACACCGAAATTGGCACGTGAATCATCCTGCAAAAACCCCCGGGCGACCGGTCAAGGGTGCCGCATGCACGCTCGGGCGTTTGACCAGCGTCGATCAACGCGCTCGTTCCATGCATGCCAACGTGGCCCGCACTGTACATTCCCTGGCTCGATCGCAGCCTCGCTGGCTGCAGAGACGAGAAGACGTTCACCATCCGTGGAGAATCCACCGCTGCCAGCGAAGACCGAAGGTACATCGCTATGGATAAATCCATGCACGTTTCACGAGCGGCATACGTGTCTGCTTTCGAGCACATTCCAGATAGTGCGAGCGGTTCCGCCATTACGCACGTGGCCGGCGCTCGCGTTCACACGACTCCGCTAGCGTGTGCGCGGGGCGAACACCGATATGTGTCGGGTATTGAGGTTAAACAAAGAACAAGCCGCTTCTACCCGCACACTCGTATCCTGCCCAACATGGCGTGGAGTCGGCTTTATCGGCCTCGGTACGTGTTTCGTGCGGCGTGGATCGTCGTGCTGTGAACACTCCAACACGCTGTGGTAAACGAGACGAGGGGCAAGCGGGGCAGAGGGTACCGTGGATCGTCGTGCTGTGAAAAACACCATTTGTGCAGCCTCTTAAGAGGTATTGTCCACATGCCTTATTAATGAAATTGGCAATTCCCCCCAGTTTACAGCGAAGGCGCATGTTGCTGATTTACCTCAGGAATAATCAGAAAAGAAGAAGAGTGGGGATGAAATGAAAGAGAAAATGATTTAAGCAACCCTAGCTATTAGATCATCGCAACGCACTCCCTTGTTGTCCCACTAAACAAAAGGAAGGGGACTATCTACACGTATAATAATGGAATAACTGTCTTGGGACACCTATCTGTTGTATGCATGCGGTTCCGAGAACCGCAACAATACGCACGCATGCACGCACAATTATAAAACCTTCTCTTCCGCTGTGCGAGGAGACGGGCTAACTCGGGTGAAGTCGATGATGTGCCCTCGGAAATCCCCACGCTTACCACCGAAAGCTAAGTTGAAAGATTTTGAGTTAAAAAATTTCCCCCCATCTTGACACATGTGACCCTAAGTACCCACCCTCTGGGACAGGAATCAAAGTGACCCTAAGTACCCACCCTCTGGGACAGGAATCAAAAAAATCGTTGCAAATTTTATGCATCTCCCAATGTTGATTGCATATACAAAGTTTCAATAAAAAATGAAATCAATTTTTCAATGTTTTAAAATGCGCCCATAAATTGTATTTTTCGGTATTTGACCTTTCGACCCCACCCCAGGGGTTGGGCCAAAAATTATACTGCTCTCTCACCTTTTTGCCATGTGGTGATCACAACTATCAAGTTGGGTGAATTTATGTCCAACTGGTCAGGAGGAGATAGCATAAAGGACAGACAGACAGACAGAACTGATTACAATATCGCCATGCTTTTGTTTTTTTTTCCAAAAAGCGTGGGGATATCAATTTATGACTCTTATTAATCACAGCACGTTGTTTCAAAGGAATACCAACTGCAGCACGGTGATATCATGGAATATCAACTACAGCACGGTGATATCATGGAATATCAACTACAGCACGGTGATATCATGGAATACCAACTACAGCACGGTCATATCATGGAATATCAACTACAGCATGGTGATATCATGGAATATCAACTACAGCATGGTGATATCATGGAATATCAACTACAGAATGGTGATATCATGGAGTATCAACCACAGCATGTTGATATCATGGAATATCAACCACAGAAAGTTTATACCATGAAATGTCAACCACAGCACGTTGTCACAATGGAATACCAATCACAGCACATTGATAGTTGAATATGAGACCACAGCACGTTGTTACAATGGAATATCAACCACAGCACATTATTAGTGGAATATCAACCACAGCATGTTGATATCATGGAGTATCAACCACAGAAAGTTTATATCATGGAATGTCAACCACAGAACGTTTATACCATGAAATGTCAACCACAGCACGTTGTCACAATGGAATACCAACCACAGCACATTATTAGTGGAATATCAACCACAGCACATTATTAGTGGAATATCAACCACAGAACATTATTAGTGGAATATGAACCACAGCACATTATTAGTGGAATATCAACCACAGAACATTATTAGTGGAATATCAACCACAGCATGTTGACATCATGGAATATCAACCATAGCACATTGAGAGTGGAATGTCAACCACAGCACGTTGATAGAGGAATGTCAACCACATCACGTTGATAGAGGAATGTCAACCACAGCACGTAGATAGTGGAACATCAGTCACAGCACGTTGTTAGTGGAATATCAGTCAGAGCACCTTGTTTGTGGAATATCAGTCAGAGCACGTTGTTTGTGGAATATCAGTCACAGCACGTTGTTCATGGAATATCAGTCACAGCACGTTGTTAGTGGAATATCAGTCACAGCACGTTGTTTGTGGAATATCAGTCACAGCACGTTGTTCGTGGAATATCAATCACAGCACGTTGTTAGTGGAATATCAGTCACAGCACATTGATATCATGGTGTATCAGTCACAGCACGTTTCTCATGGAATATTATCAATCACAGCACGGTGTTAGTGGAATATCAGTCACAGCATGTTGTTTGTGGAATATCAATCACAGCACGTTGTTAGTGGAATATCAGTCACAGCACGTTGTTAGTGGAATATCAGTCACAGCACATTGTTTGTGGAACACCAATCACAGCATGTTGTTCGTGGAATATCAGTCACAGCACATTGATATTATGGTGTATCAGTCACAGCACGTTGTTCGTGGAATATCAGACACAGCACATTGTTTGTGGAACACCAATCACAGCATGTTGTTCGTGGAATATCAATAACAGCACGTTGTTAGTGGAATATGAGTCACAGCACATTGTTAGTGGAATATCAGACACAGCACGTTGTTCGTGGAATATCAGTCACAGCACATTGTTAGTGGAATATCAGTCACAGCACATTGTTTGTGGAATATCAGTCACAGCACATTGTTTGTGGAACACCAATCACAGCATGTTGTTAGTGGAATATCAGTCACAGCACATTGCTATCATGGTGTATCAGTCACAGCACGTTTCTCATGGAATATCAGTCACAGCACATTGTTTGTGGAATATCAGTCACAGCACGTTGTTAGTGGAATATCAGTCACAGCACATTGTTTGTGGAATTTCAATCACAGCACGTTGTTATGAAGGAATATCAGTCACAGCATGTTCTTTTGTTTGGAATATCAATCACAGCACGTTGCTATGAAGGAATATCAGTCACAGCACGTTATTTTGAAGGAATATCAATCACAGCACATTGTTTGTGGAATATCAGTCACAGCATGTTGTTTGTGGAATATCAGTCACAGCATGTTGTAAGTGGAATATCAATCACAGCAAGTTGTTCGTGGAATATCAGTCACAGCATGTTGTTCGTGGAATATCAGTCACAGCACATTGTTTGTGGAATATCAATCACAGCACGTTGTTATGAAGGAATATCAGTCACAGCACATTGTTTGTGGAATATCAATCACAGCACGTTGTTATGAAGGAATATCAATGATAGTACGTTTTTAGTGGAATATGAGACCACAGCTCATTGATACAATGTGATATCAATCACAGCACATTGTTATGAAGCAATATCAATCACAGCACGTTTTTATGAAGGAATATCAATCACAGTACGTTTTTAGTGGAATATGAGCAAAAGCACATTGATACAATGTGATATCAATCACAGCACGTTGTTATGAAGGAATATCAATCACAGCACGTTTTTAGTAGAATATGAGACCACAGCACATTGATACAATGTGATATCAATCACAGCACGTTTTAATGAAAGAATATCAATCACATCACGTTTTTAGTAGAATATGAGAAACACAGCACATTGATACAATGTGATATCAATCACAGCACGTTCTTAGTGGAATATGAGCCCACAGCACATTGATACAATGTGATATCAATCACAGCACGTTTTTAGTGGAATATGAGACCACAGCACATTGAAACAATGTGATATCAATCACAGTACATTTTTAGTGGAATATGAGACCACAGCACATTGATACAATGTGATATCTATCACAGTACATTTTTAGTGGAATATGAGATACAATGTGATATCAATCACAACACGTTTTTATGAAGGAATATCAATCACAGTACTTTTTTCGTAGAATATGAGACCACAGCACATTGACACAATGTGATATCAATCACAGCACGTTTTTAGTGGAATATGAGACCACAGCACATTGATACAATGTGAGATCAATCACAACACGTTTTTAGTGGAATATGAGACCACAGCACATTGATACAATGTGATATCAATCACAGCACGTTTTTAGTGGAATATGAGACCACAGCACATTGATACAATGTGATATCAATCACAGCACGTTTTTAGTGGAATATGAGACCACAGCACATTGATACAATGTGATATCAATCACAGTACGTTTTTAGTGGAATATGAGACCACAGCACATTGATACAATGTGATATCAATCACAACACGTTTTTATGAAGGAATATCTTTTTTAGTGGAATATGAGATACAATGTGATATCAATCACAACACGTTTTTATGAAGGAATATCAATCACAGTACTTTTTTAGTAGAATATGAGACCACAGCACATTGACACAATGTGATATCAATCACAGCACGTTTTTAGTGGAATATGAGACCACAGCACATTGATACAATGTGATATCAATCAAAGCACGTTTTTAGTGGAATATGAGACCACAGCACATTGATACAATGTGATATCAATCACAGCACGTAGATATAATTCAATATTAATAACAGCACATTGTTACAAACACAGCACGTTATCGTAATTAAACATTAATACAAACACCGATATAACGGACAATTCATCACATCACACATCGTCACAATGGGATATGTTAATCACAGCTCGTTGTGACGTACAATATCAAAGAAGGGACTTTGTTATACAACGAACAATGACCCACAGCACGTTATTACAATGACCCAGAAAGCACAACACGTTACAATGAACAAATCACAGCACGTTGTTACAAAGGAACACGAACCCACAGCACACGTTGTTATAATTCGGATTTGAGAGGCAACGCGAACTAGAGGGGGGAGAAGAAACTGACCAGGGTCAGATCGACGGTGAAAATGGGTGAGAGGGGCTCCAAGGCGATCATGTCGTATCTCTTCTCTTCCCGTCACTCCCTCCTTCCCTCTTCCTATCCTCTCCGCCTTGTGCCCCTTGCCCCCTCCTACTACTCCTCCTCCTTTCCTTCTTTCCTCTTCTCCTTCTCCACAGAGCCCTTTAACCCACATCTCTCCCTTACCTCCCGACCTGTTCTCTCCCCTCTTTGTTTATCTTCCTAGAGATCCTTACTTTGCATTGTTTGCTTTTTCATTCACTCCTTTGTCTTCGGTGTATCCGTTAAAATCATACACTTGTAAAGCCTATTCACCTTACGTGCTTACGTAATAAACAGATTCACCCCGAAAGGTGAGGGTATAAAGTATGAGTCCACTGAAATCACTGCCAAGATTTCTCAAATCACGATTTCAAACAGAAATTTGTCATATTATTCAACATTCCCCCACCCCGGTTGTGAACAGTTCAGGTTTTATATCCCACTGATAGCCCCGATCTGGATCCGGACCAGAACCAAAATCGAATCGACTCGTTCTCATCACTCACCCAACTCATCCACCAAGTTTTGTCATAACCTGCACACAACCTTTCCAGATATTGTGCTGTATATAGTATTTGGTCCCATCTCTCAATGGTGAAGAATTACTGAAGACATTAAAAAAAAAATTCTCGTATCCGAATCCATATCTTCACCAAAATCGAATCGTTTTGTCCTTGTCTCACACCCAACCGGTCAACCAAGTTTCTTCCGAATCGATCTACAACTTTTTGAGATATCCTGCTCATAGACAGACACACAAATAAAAACAATGTCACCCGCAGGGTGACCTGTATCTTGCCAAAAGGTGACCACGTGTGACTTCTTTAAGGTCACACTGAGGTGAACAGAGCTGCTATCCACCAGGAGCGACCCCTTGAGGAATATCTGCCTACGAGAGATTCCGATGAGAATCGTTCTACAGAGTAACCATGAAAATATGCGTTTGCCTCATAACGTCACCAAATGACGTCATAATGTCTCAAGCTTGACATATCTAGAAAGCACTCATCGAGGTGTTCAATTTGAGGTACTACACGATATGGTTCCTAAAACTTGAAAATTTGACCTTGGGGTCAAATATGTTTGACCTGAGGCGCTAACCATGAAGGTCAAGGCCAATCGCCACCAAAAATTAATCAGCTGAGCACCAGACCATGAACTATATTCCCATGAAGTTTGAAGACGATCCGATCAAAATTACTCAAAAAATAAGGGTTTCGTCGACTTCCCTGATTTGCAACAGAGTGACCTTGACCTTTGACTTTGACCTTCAAAATTTTGTGCACTGAAAGGGACCTCTATAGGCCTCTGATATGCGAAGTTACAAAAATTTCCAATGATAACTGTGCTCTGCAGAATTTTTTATACGTGATTACAGACAAACAAACAAACAAACAAACAAAAAAAAAACATACAAGCTGACTAACATATCTTGCAAAAACTTCATTTTGGCAATATAACAAACAAACAAACAAACACAAAGAAGACATCGTACGGAGCATGATACTTGCAAAAGCCATAAAATACATTTAAATGTAAAAATAATTTTTGGTTGAATTCAGTGAAACTGATACTCTTCAATTTGCAAATCCTGTTCAAATTTCAAGTCAATCAGATGAAATTTTAGTCGTGCGGAAATTTCACCCAAATTAGTGACCTTTGGCCTATTATGAGCTTTTGGCCAATGTTGACGTAAAAATAATTGGTGGTAGAATTCAGTGACCTGATGTGCAAATCCTCTTCAAATTTCAAGTGAATCGGATGAAAATTTACGATTTTAGAAATGAGGCCTGTGTTGACCTTTCAGCCTGTTGACCTTAAAATAATGAGTGGTTAAATTAAATGATGAAGTATGCAAAGCTTGTTCAAATTTCAAGTCAATCAGGATTTTAGAAATGAAAATTGAGGATTTTAGAAATGAAAATTGAGGATTTTAGAAATGAAAATTGAGGATTTTAGAAATTTCACCGAAGTTGTTAACTTTTGGCCTATGTTGATCTTTTGGACAAAGTTGACCTCAAAAAATAATTAGTGGTTGAATTCAATGACCAAAATGCAAATCCTCTTAAAATTTCAAGTCAATTGGATGAAAATTGACAATTTTAGAAATTTAGGCCTCTGTTGACCTTTTGACCTTTAGACCTAAAAAAAAGTAAAAAATAAAAATAAAAAAGAATAATTGGTGGTTGACTTCAGTGACCTGATATGAAAATCCTGCTTAAATTTCAAGTCAATTGGATGAAAATTGAGGATTTTATAAATTGCACAAAAGTTGCTGACCTTTGGCATATTGACACAGAACACCAAGAAGGAACCCAAAGAAGTAAAGAGCAAAGATGGAGTCATCAGGAGGAATCTGGACAGGATTCGGGTATCGGCCGCTAATCCACTACCCTCAAACCCATCCAGGCGCAGGCAAGTGCACGTGCAGAAAATTTTCTGCAAGAATTCACTTCTCCAGAGAGAGAGAGAGAGAGAGAGAGAGAGAGAGAGAGAGAGAGAGAGAGAGAGAGAGAGAGAGAGAGAGAGAGAGAGAGAGAGAGAGAGAGAGAGAGGAAGAAAAAAAAACGAAAAAGAAATATGAAAGGAACAAAGAACAAAAATGTCGGTAAGAACCCGAACAGATAGATTTCAGCAGTTACTCCCCAGGTTCAAAAGCAGCAACAGGTACAAACTACCAAAGGTCCACGTTGATCTTTTGGCAGATGCTAACCTTAAAAATAATTGGTGATTGAATTTGGTGACCCAATATGCAAATAAATCCTCTTCAACTTTAAGACAATCGGATGGAAATTTACAATTTTAGAAAGTTGGACAATGTTGACCTCAAAAATAATAGGTTAAATTCACCCACCTGATATGCAAATCCTCTTCAAATTTCAAGTCAATCAAATGAAAATGGATGATTTTCGAAATTCGATAAAGTTGTTTACCTTTGGCCTATGTTGACAATTTGACCTTTTGACCTTTTGAACTCAAAATCAATAGGCTTCTGTGGAAGAAATTCAGTTCTTCTCTTTCAGAATCTGAAACCATTTATCAACAGCACACATCAAATTACAAATAACAACAAACATGCGCATGGGAAAAAGGATAACAAAACAAGCAATAACAAACATGATCCTCTTTGTGCTCAAAATGCAGAGCAATTGCCTTGATACTATTCTGGACAGCAAAAGACATGGGAGAGCGAAACATCTGGCAAGGGTGAATGGAGGGGGGAGCCGGCAAGCGTGAGAAAAGAAACTGCAGACTTGGCCACTTTGGGAGGGAAGGGGGGATAGACACGCTCAGGTCATGATTTGCAGTATGGGAATACGAGGACGGCCATGAGAAGAAGAAGGTGACAACAAAGTTAAGACAATATATGAAGAGGCCGAGTAAATGGAGACACAAGCCTATTACTTTGATCATACCTTCCGTTCACCATCAAGTAATCAGATTCTTAAAACACATTCCGTTTTCTGCTGTCATATAATTGTCCTTGGACAACAAGGCATCTGTTGCAATTACCTTCCAGGAGTTATTTCATCACCACCAGACAATAGGACGCCTCTTCTCTGGAGCCAGCAGCAAAGCATCCTTCTCTTGAGCAGCGGAGCAGTTTCATTTCACCATTGGAAATACTAATTTGGATACATACATATATATATATATATATATATGTATATATATATATATATATATATATATATATATATATATATATATATATATATATATATTGTTGTGGAAATGGCCCTTAGTGTGTTATTAAATAGAGGATTAGCCCAGATCCCCCATTAAATGCATGTTTTAGCCAGGTTGTTCGCTAATTGGACATTACATGTGTGTCGGGAGGTGTAGGAGGCTGTTCATTGTTCATACGGTGGTGGTGTACCGAGAGGTTCTTCTCCTTCCTTCCCCTCTCCGAACGAGTCCTGCCCAGCGCTCTGAGAGGGAGTGACCTAGAGAAGCGAGCGCCGGGAAGGGAAGGTGGAATTGAGAGCTCCGAGGTGGGGCGATCGGCTGTACAAGGGACGGCTGTGTCTGTTTTACAATCGGCTTTTGTGAAGAGCAAGGCGAAAGAAAGGCAAGGAAAGGACTGCAAGAGGTCTGTCTGCCATCGGCTGGAGGAAAAACTGCTAGCGTCGGTCGGCGATCTGCTGAGGGAGTAACTGAACCTGAGGGTTAGTCGGCGATCTGCTGAGGGAGTAACTCGCAGTGCGTGTGGTAGGCGATCTGTAAGAGAGGAACGGCCTGAACACGAGGGTCGAGTCGGCGATCTGCCAAGGGAGTAACTGAGCTTGAGTGTCGCGTGAGGATTCTGTTGTATAGAAACGACGAGTGGGAGGCTGCAATTTGCTTCGAGAGGAACTGGCTGCTGTGTGAGTCGGCGAT
The DNA here is from genome assembly GCF_056783735.1 of Eptatretus burgeri. Classification (NCBI taxonomy): domain Eukaryota; kingdom Metazoa; phylum Chordata; class Myxini; order Myxiniformes; family Myxinidae; genus Eptatretus; species Eptatretus burgeri. Next base: position 61,600,135 of record NC_140976.1, on the reverse strand, counting down.
CGACTTTATGAGGTCATCGACAGGTTCAACCTGCGTCTAACCACTGAGCCTCTGTCCTTACTCACCTCACGGCTCGACGACGTCTTGTAATCCCATCGATCCGCCTGTGGAGCCCAACACCCCGATTTGGCCTGATCTGGTGAGCAGGCCAGGCCTGGATTCGTATGCTGAACCTTGTAAAAAGCCAGCTGGAGCACACCGTGGACCTTCCGCTCTTGTGTCGTCGACCTGACGGGGGCTGAATGTGCTGAGGCTGCGTGTGTGAGTGGTGCGACAAAAGGAGGACGACGCCACAATTTTGCCACACTGCATGCTCGAGCTGGGTGCTCGAATCCATTGACATCGGCTTGTCGCGAGCCGCATTCGTGCCTTTGACACTTTTCCTCTCGTCCATGAGGCATCACCAAGTACTCTGTGTCTTGTCTGCATGCTGTCCGTGTCTTGTCTGCATGTTGTCTAAGGTTTATCTCGCTAAGATTCCCTTCGAAACCCGTAATCCGTAGCTCGCTAGTTAAGAACGGGTTATAGATTAATTATAACATTGTCGTGAATGCTTTGCTTGTGTTGTGTTCCCCGTGGAGTCCCCAATAAATCTGGCTGAGATATATGAGATTTGCCGCCTTGAATTTATTCGTGCCGCGCCAATGAACGATCCGCTCAATTTGGATATAAAACCCAAACGGGCTACGGACTGGCAGACTACGCTCGGTCTCTGACAAATCCAGTCTGCAGCCGGGGTCTATTTCCCCAACTGGTACAGCCCAGGTGAACGTTGGTATCATGATCCGAGGCACGTGACCCGAGGCCTGTGCCGAGCCAGCTGGCGTTATAACCCTGGAGATGGTGGTGCTGATAAATGATGCCGAATCTTCAACATTTGGCTGTAAAGAGTGGGGTGCGAACCCCGCCATCGCTGAATCCTTAACAATATATTTTTATACATGTAGTTACGGCTGTGGAATTTGCAGAGCACCATATTGGTCCTGAGATCAGTTATGTCGATAAGTCTGTGTTCAGATAGATTTCCCCACCGATGTCTAAGGGTTATATTCGTGTAACCGGGCTGTGAATCTTTGAGTTAGCTGTTTTTCTTTTACTATCTTTATTTTGGTCCACCGCCATTACTACCACAACAACCACGATCACCACAACCAACTTCTCCTCAACCGCCAACATCCCCACAGACAACGAACAGCCGCCTTCAGAACAACCACCTTAACCACAACCGCCCAACCACACCACCCTCACGACCACCACAAAACACCAGCCACGCCACCATTACAACAACCACCGTAACCACCACCGCATTGCCACCTCAGCACACGGTTGCGAGAAGCCTGGCATTCATCGGGGGAAAGCAGACGATGGCCCCACCCCCCAATTAATAACATCTGCGCTGGCCAACACAGCAGGAGAATAACCCAACACCAAGGATTATAAAGCGACACGAGTTATGAAGAAAGGAAAAGAATGAGAAAGGCCCCGATTCGGGGAGGAAAACGCCCTTCTTCTGGAAATTTCTGGCGCGTGCTGGAAGGGGGGGGGGCGAAAGAGAGGGCTGAGGCGCCGTGGAGATAAAAGGGCGTGCTGAACGCAAGTCGGAGAGAGTCGGCTGCTGGAGGTTGTGAGGTGTGTGGAGGGGAGAAAAGAGTGTCATGTCAGAGTTGTGGGCAGTGTGTGGAGCTGTGGTAGGGGACTGGAGAGAGCGGAGCGCAGCGGAGCCAAGGCGTGCAGCCTGCCGTACCGTACCTTACCGTTGGTCGCTGGAGAGGGGACATCGAGGGTCGCCCTAGCGAGTCACCATGAGGGACAAGGTAGCCAGCTCGGTCTCTCGGAGCCTTTGCGGTTTACACTGCTCCGTGTTTATAAAGACCCCAAGGGGTCCAGTCTACCCCTCGTCTGTCCTGGGGTTTTTCCTTTGTTTCTTTTGCATGAACGTTGTGGCGCCATGTCTTTAAGTAGAACTGTCGATAAGTGACTGTACATAATAGATAGACAGTAGTAGCTCTTTTGCATTGCTTTTGTTGGTTGTATAATTGCATGCGTGCTTTTGTTTTGTCTTTGTCGATTGCAAACTGCATGCATGTCTTGCCTTGCATAATTGCATACCTGCATGACTGAATCACTGTTTACATGTGCTTTGTCAATAAATGTGCTTGTTCAAATGTTAACCTGTTCGTTGCGTCCTTTTCCCTAATTGAACTGCCGTTCTGCATTCGGAATATAGTTGGTTGTTAAATAACCGATAATAGAATCGGGTCCAACGGGGCCTCGCGATAAAACCCCGCTCGGTTATCTCAAAATGGAGCGAGCTGCTTAAGGGGCTCGTTTCAAGCGGGCCCCGTTGAGGTACAGTCTCTCGGTAGTCTGCCCATGCGATTAATTAGGTATATCGACAATTCGGCGATTGACCCTGTAGCGTGCAGGTAGAATATTGACTAGGCTGTGGTGTGCTCAAAACACACCCGTGGCTGGTTTTCGGCGTTGATCCGGAAAGCCGCGACTGGATTGTCCGTTCGGTGGGTGAAGCGGCCGCTATTGGTTCAACGCGGTCGCTCACACGCCGGTGGGCGTTGATCCACAACTATATATATATATATATAAATATATACATTTTAATGAGATAAAGCATATAAGATTTAGTAAGATACCATTTTATCTTGCTTGTATATCATCTACATCACGATGGAGATCAAATAACTGTAAAAAGAGATTTTACTGACAGTCGATTGGATTCCAGCACAAAAGTAATACCTTGTTTTATACTGTTAAAAACAGTAGTACAAAATTGAGAATACATGAATATAATAAATTTTATTTCTTCCACATCCCCCCCCCCCTTTTCTCCAATGAGGACAAATTTACATAATTGTATTACATGTGATCACCATACCCCATTTCTAAAGGAGAAAAGATATCCCTTACACAAGTTCACCCACAATAATGGCAGCGAGCACTCATAGGAGAAGAATGCTGGACAACAACCATCTTGATCATGCCTCAGTCAGGTTTGTGAATGTGTTTCCACTTAATTCATGGCCTGTTCATCAGCAGGTGTCACGATTTGAAAAGACGTGCTACCCGAGGCCAAAAGACAAGTGGGTCAGGGTATACACTGAGCAGTACCCAATGGGAAACACAGTTTAGACGCTCCTTACGCCGCATAGATGGTAGGTCCCAGCCGGTATGAGCTTGGGCCTGACAAGGGGTTGCAAATGATCCTTGAAGAAACAGAGGGAGTTTGAGACGCAACCCAGAGGTCCAGCCTCAGCAGAAGTCAGGGCCCCGAAGCGGCAGTTTGGGCAATTAAGTTCATTCCACCAAAACGAGCGATGCATGGCAGAGGCAACAGCGATGGCTCGAGCAGCGATTGCCCCAGCTCCGATGACCTCATGATGCAATAGCCTTCGCCCCATTGGGCACACGTTGCGTCAGTAGAAGTAGGAGCGGCAATGATCAGCAGGTGTGGCAATGACTCACTGCATGGACCATCACGGCCTTCGTTGTGCATTGTGCGACCTCACTTTCACAGCATGATCCCAATACATATCTGCAGAGCAAGGGTTTGCGAGTGTGGTCGGGGTCGTTCACCCGAGGCAGGCACCATGCAACGGCGATGTTAAGTCTTTGCCTTCTCGTGGCTTGACTTGTCCAACCTTCTCTTCAGTGGTTTTTATTTTCATTTTTTTACATGCTCATCTCATCTACTCAGGAAGGGGGTAGTGTCATGATCACATGTTGAATGCCCAATCACCCAAATCTAGGTTCTCTCTATCATCCAATCTTTCGGTGGAAATTCTTCCAAAGCTTCATTAGATGAAATCATACACTGCATAGTTCAATTGTTCTCAACAATCCGAAACAAACAAAATCAAGGTTAAACACTGATTAAACACGGCAATCAATAAAATGTCGTGGGGTCATGTATTTCAATAAGACTGACAAAGGTTCTTGTAGAAGCATTTAATTTGCATTGCATGTTATGTCAAAATTTTACCTTTCTTTTTTCTCTTTTATATTCACCTAAACGACATGCCAAAATCTAAATAAATCTCAGTTGTATACATACTCATAAAATAGCCATCTCATTTGCTACTTGCATGTAGAAATGGGCAGCAGTATTTATCACGGTACCAATTTGCACAATTCCAGAAAGGTCTCTTCAGTTTGTACCATTAAAGAGGAATGCTTTGAGAGGAAAATTACCCCATTTTTAAGCATGAGGCAATCAGTAGAGGTGCCTTTCGTGAGGTCAATGTTGTAGGAGCACAATTGAAAAGTACAATGACAACAAATAACGTGTCCAACAAAAATCAACAATTTTGTCCACCATACTCCAAAGATCCCTTTTAGTCAAAAAAGATTCCCTCATCTGTTTAATAATTATAAAAGTAAGCTTCTTCTTCTTCTTTTACAGTGTATTTTAATTTGTCTGAGCTATAAGTACAACATTGAAACCCAACAAGAGGACAGGCTCCCCTCTTTTGGAGCAAGTATCAAATGCAAAACAATTCGACTTTGCACAGTTACCATTTTAGCATTGCAATCATTTTAACATTAATATCTGCTCAACAATCCACAGTTACATTCACAAGCAGTTCCCGAGCAACTGCCATTTAAATTTTTTTTTAACTTTTCAGCGAACTTCGCACTTCCGTGCTGAGGAAAGATGGTCATCAGGCCAAGTCAGTGTTAGAAATACCCAACTTACTTCGTTGCAAATTTTGAAATGGAAATGGGTATGAAGACATACACGAAGTACCACTTAATCAAAAATCATGCACCTGTCCAATTAATCATAAAACAAATAGAATGGGTATTATTTTAATCGTGTCATTCAACGATTTTCAATAATATAATTCTTCCACTCTGATGTAGTTAACATTCATTTCTCTAATGCCTTCTGCACTAGGCATAATTCAGCTTTATCTTTTGTTTTCCTTTCCAGAAAATATGGAGGTAATTTTACTTAAATTACAGTTAGGCCAGTACCAGCTACTAATCAGCGAGAGCAATACAATTACAATACATGGCACAATTCCTAATTCCATAAATTGATTTCATAATTACTGTTTGGTCTCGTCATTCTTTCTATTTCTGCATTATGGTTAATATAAATACCATGCTGGTTTTCCTCATCTATTGATTTTCCCCTTACAGTTGGCTTATGATTCCTAATATATAATATTGACCAATCTGTGCTAGAGTGGTGGGCTTGGGATAATACATCAATTCATGTCATGTTGTCCATAGGTACAGTGATTCACAACACATAAATCAATCAATGCAAGTCACTAATAACCAGCAGTGTACCTTACTGTGATATAACTGATTATTTACATGTGTTCCAAGTTACTATTTTTAATGGTGCGGAGTGTAATTACTCAGCAAATTTCGATCCATTCAAGAAGAAGTTAGAAGAAAACAAATTGGGAGAATACTCTGTCACTTGAAGGCCCCAAGACATTTAAATTAGGATTACAAAACTTATGTGATAAAGGTTTCTCAATTTGTAATTCCAAAACAAAACTTGATATTAAACTGAACGTTGGCTGACTAACGGGCTGCCAAAATCGATCAAGCACAAACGAGGTTGTATAAAAATTCTTCCATAAACCTTCAACTGATAACGAATCCAAATTCAAACAATTTCACAACAAACTTAATCTGTTGACTAGATAAGCAAAATAAAATCACCACAAAGAAAATACCTCTCAATACAACTCAAATACCAAAGGAACCTAGCCTCTAATCAACCCATGAATTATAACCAAAAGAAACATGAAGGTTCGAATACCATAATGAATTGTAATGGAGAATACCATAATTTTTGATGAGCTGAGTCTGAAAGTAATTAACTCAGTTATTGTATATACAACCTCCACTAGTTACCAACTCTTCCCCACATGTTTACGTATTTGACAACCAACCCGGTAAACAGGTGTGTGAAAATCACTTTTCTGATTAATATCACGTGCAAACATGATCACATGCATCACTTGTTCATCACTACAACACAGGTCAAAGCACACTGGTGTGCTGTTGCTACGTTTCACATTGTTATATTAATTAACAGGAGCGATTAAACAAGAAAGTCTATTATTGTAGTCACAGGGCGGCCACCCAGGAGTCTTTCTTGGAACTGTCAGCTTTGCAAACTCCCCCCATGTTAAGAGGGGTCCTGACATTCCGGCAGTGTGATTTGTCGAGCTGCCGAAATTGGCAATGCTCCCAGACCACACTTTGGCTGCAGAACGTTCATTTGGGAACAAGAACTTTGACAACATTGTTTAAAGATACAAAATTTCTCCAAACATTTAAAACAATACCAAATGTCAATGTTGCTGAATTAATTTCCAATCTTTCTCATTCACATAACCTTTCTCTAAAACCAGATTTACGGTCTATAAGTGTGACAGTAAGAAAAAAATTGTAGTCCAATTAAACTTGATTCCTGACAAATATAGGCCCACATAACAAAATACATTAAAAAAATTTTTTTTGCTTTCTACGTGAGTAAGTTGACCTTGGCTTGGCTGCAAGCCACAGATCAAAAGCCTTGGCTTCATGCCTCTAGAATATTGTGATAAACATTCTGAGGCTGTGGGTCCGAGAAGCACCAGCCCCGCCCGGCAAAAGCATTCATATTTTATTTAGTGTGGCACAAGCAGCAATTCCATAATTCTCACCCGAGTGAACATTATTTCATTCATTATATGCAAGGAATTTTGCCTGCTTGAGTCAATCAAAGGGTTACACTCGGTGGTTTTCTATTGCCTCCCCAGAAGTAGTTTGGCCAGGAATTTGTCTTTAACATAAACATCAACTAATGTCATCCATCAACTTTAACATCCATCCACTAATGAAGACAGCATGCCTAATTTAACGTCCATCCGAGGGATCATGTACACATTAATAAATCGCCCTACCTGCTAAACACCAAGATGACAGTTTATAACTGGTTTTAATAAAATGTTTAAAGCAGCGATGTGGAATTCCTTGTGGAGGGCAGACTACTGAAGGAAAATGAACACCATTTGGGGCTGGGGGGCATTACTCCCCATCCCCCCTTTGAATCTGTATATGAATTGAATGGGGGTTTTAGTACCCATAAATCTCTTCTCGCAGTACTAACAGCAGCTTGTGAAGCAAGAACATTGTCAATTCTTAAACACAGATTGCAAGGAGGCTCGTATTAATACAAATTAAGACCTCAGCTTACTGGGCTGAGCAATTGGAGGCAATTTCCCACTTTTCATCATATTAAAATCCTGAGCAAAGCACTATTTTAATTAATTTTGTCTCATAATGCCGATGATAGCCAGTCCACTATATGGACCCCCGTTCAGAATATATTTTACATTCACAATTGTCATTTCACAATAAATCAGCATTGCTATTTACAAACCAAGGCTCTCTGGTGTTTCCAAGATCCCAATGGCTCTTCCAAATGACATCAACACATATAACCACTCCACGGTGTGTCTGAGTGCACTAACTCCTTTTCCTTTTCAGAAATAAAGCTTTGACACTTGCTTCAGCATCTATCCAAATCACATTATGTCTTTTCCTGCCTACAAAACACAGAGATTCCTGTTTATAGTTCAAACACAGACTCGTTCAAACACAGACTAAGTTCGTTCAAATTGGGCAATGAAAAAAATTATTAAAAAATCAATTCCCGATTCAGTCAAGTACTCTCCGGGTGAATTTGATCAATGCAAACAACCTCAGCGGTATAGTTCGCTGGAGCTAGCTTTTTTTTTCTTCTTGAAATGATTTTTTCATCAACCGCTGTCACAATGGGAACCCAACGGGTTCACGGGTCATCTAGTTATTATTATTATTATTATTGTTATAACAGGTATTCAAATGATGCTCCTCGGAGACCATCCATTTCTTATGTATGCAACGTACAGTGTTGAAACCAAAAATAGCACACAAAGTTATCAAACAGTGAGAAAGCCCGGGCTTTGATCCATTTTTGACTCCCACACCTTAACCAGAGCACAAGTGGGGATTCTCACACGGAACACACTCACCATCAACCCCACTCCACAAACATTCCGTTCGTTCATCATTTGGAGCAATGCACCATATCTGAGGGATATTTTCAGTATTGATCACGATCATGTATTCATGCTTAAACATCAAACAGAAGGGATCAACAATACACAACAAACATCTCTTTGCTCGATGTCATCAGCCAGCCACCAAACCACAAACAGAAAAGTTCAAACACAGGCTGCTTCAACTCTCTGTCTGAAGTTTGTATTCAATTGATTCATTCCAAGCACAACTCCGGCTGTTTATGTGGGTAATCTGTCCGCAAACTGTCTTTCTGGGGTACTTAATTATTTTATTTTATTTCATGAATGTCCATTTGTCTTCACGCATTAGTTGTTGCAACATCATTTCTAACAAGACATTCTCGTTAATGCAAGTAGGATTATGACATCGTATAGTAATCTTCAGTTCCTTATCAAGCCCACAATCACTTCTAATTCAGATGTTGACCGACATCAAATTCACATACACTATCTGGTCTTAAAACACTTCTCAATGGCATTTGCCTCGCACTCCAAAGAGACACCACCATAATGCCAGGGCTCTCTCTTTCAATGCAAGCCATAAACCCATTATTTTGTTTACACGCTGAAACTAGAACGGAGTGTGAGGAATCTGACATTACCATACTCCTCTGATAGATGTGCACATCTCTTTATTCAGTCTTCACAGTGTACGGTGATGACCAATCCTCATCTCCACTCTCCATACTTATTCATTCCCATAAGTTTCACAGTTCACAATATACAAATTCACAAGAGCCCTATCCTTCCAACATTCAGTTGTAAGTAAATGCACAATTCTGTCACCTCCAACTCCTGGTTGTGAAACAATAAATTTGGTCAATTTTATCCCTCCATCTCAGGTGGAAAACAATAACCCCACAATTTATCTCATACTTTAGTCAATTTATCTAACTTCAGGTAAGAGGAGCCAGTTCATGTTCCAGCTTCAGATGGAACAGCCACATCACAGTATATCCCTTCTTCAGGTAGAGATACCAAATTATGCCCCTACTTCAGGTAAAGACACCAAATTCCTTTGAGTGTAGCACCGAGACCAAAGTCGAGGGTGCACGCCGTGGCTCTGTTTGATCAGGACAGGAGGCCACCCTTAAAATCGTAATGGCTGTTTGATCAGAAAAGGTGGCCAACCTTACAATAACCGGGATGCCACCCGATGGGATGCCGCCCAAAACACCTCTTGGTCCAATGGGACACCACCCAAAACACAGGAACCAATGGGAGGCCGCCCGAAACACAGCATCTTTTCAACAACCCCGAGAACACCAAATGGGTCAGACTCATTTTTTTTTTTTTTTGTATACCTTGGTCAAGGCTCGTATGAGAGCTAACACACAACTCACAGCAAGGAGGCATGAGACAAGAGGGGCGGGAGTGGAAGGGACAAAACAGTGGGGAACAGACACATTAGGTGAACTGTGGAAGGGAGAGGGATGGGGATGGGACGGGGAACATGGCGAAGAGAAGATGGACATTACAGGGACTTTCAGGAAGGAAAGCAGGGGAATTGAAGGAAGTGGGCTTGGGTGGATTATCGGGGGTAGAAAAGATCGAGGATTTGGATGGGGGAAGATAAGAGGTGGTGGTGAACAGCTGTTTTGAAAGCCTGGAGGGAAGAATGGGAAAGAATAGAGTGAGGAAGTTTATTCCAAAGGCGGGAAAAAAGAGGAATGAAAGAGTGAAGATGAGCATTGATTCGTGATTTTGGTAGTTTTACCAGAAGGGGGTTGTTGGCGGACCTTGAGCGCCCTGTGGAAATGTGGTGGGGACAAATCGCAGAGAGATCAGGGGGGGCAAGGCTGGAGAGGAGTCAGTAGAAGACAGAAAGACCACCGACCAACCTGCGGTGATTGAGTGAGAGGCCAAAGACTCAGCTTCATTGCGGGAGTTGCCGATGATCTTAAATGCCCTGGTTTCGACAGCGTGAAGCCGAGAAAGGTGGGAGGCAGGAGCACCAGCCCAGAGGGGAGAGCAGTACTCCATCAGGCTACGGACAAAAGCTTTGTAAGTGGTCAGGAGCTCAAGAGGGCCGAGGAAGGACTTTGCACGATGGAGGATTCCCAGTCGGCGACTGGCTTTTGAGACGAGGTTGGAAATGTGACTTTCCCAGGAAAGGTCATGGCAGATAGTGAGACCCAGAAGCTTGAAAGAAAAGACTTCTTCCAGAGGATTGTTGAGAAAGTGGATGGGGGGGTTTTCTAAACGGTCCTTTTGAAGAGACATAGTGAGAGTGTGAGATTTGTCTGGATTGAAAGACATGTTCCACGTGTTGGACCAGTTTGTGATTTTATCCAGATCTGCAGTGAGCGAAGAAGCTGCTGCTTGCCGGTCTGAGGGATGACAGATGGTACGGCAGAGGGTGGAGTCGTCGGCAAAGAGAAATAGAGGATTTGTGTAATTCGGAAGCAAGTTTACCAACTGGTGGAGAGACAAGCTGTACAGGGAAGGGAGGGAGTGCAATTACAAGTGCTCCCCCTCAGGGAGGAAATCCTTCAACTTTATAGTAAGTTGTCTTGTGTCTGCCCTTCCCCCTTCTCCAACTACACGCCACCGATCTCCATTCACCGAGGCAAATTGCATCGTCACGCAGTCACGGTCGCCAAATTGTGGAAGAAATTCAGTTCTTCTCTTTCAGAGTCTGAAACCATTTCTTAACAGCACACATCAAATTACAAATAACAACAAACATGCACATGGGAAAAAGGATAACGAGACAAGAAAGAACAAACATGATCCTCTTTCTGCTCAAAATGCACAGAGCACATTCCTTGATACTATTCTGGATAGCAAAAGACATGGGAGAGTGAAACATCTAGCAAGGGTGAGTAGAAGGGGTAGCCGGCAGGCGTGAGGAAGAGAACTGCAGACATGGCCACTTTGGGAGGGAAGGAGGGGATAGACACGCTCAGGTCATGATTTGCAGTATGGGAATATGAGGCCGGCCGTGAGAAGGAGAGGGTGACAACAAAGTTAAGACAAAATATGAAGAGGCCGAATGAATGGAGACACAAGCCCATTACTTTGATCATACCTTCCATTCACCATTGAGTAACCAGATTCTCAAAACACGACATTCCGTTTTATGCTGTCATATAATTGTCCTTGGACAACAAGGCGTCTGTTGCAATCGCCTTCCAGGAGTTATTCAATTACCACCAGACAATAGGACGCCTCTTCTCTGTAGCTAGCAGCGGAGCAGTTTCATTCAACATTGGAAATACCAATTTGGATATGAATAGATAAATATGTATATATAAATATATATATATATATATATATATATATATTTATATATATCACATAATATTTAGTAAGATACCATTTTATCTTGCTTGTATCTTATCTACATCACTATGGAGGTCAAAAGACTGTAAAAAGAGATTTTACTCACAGTCGATTTGATTCCAGTACAATCGTAATATCTTATTTTATACTGTTAAAAATAGCAGTAGCAAAATTGAGAATACCTGAGCATAATTAATTTTATTTATTCCACACTTCCTGCTTCTGATCAACTCTACCATTTGGTGAAGTTTGGTGAATATCTGTTTGTAATTGTGGCCTAACACGATTGACATCCAGACAAACAAGCAGACAGACAATCACAGACCAGACCAACCAATGTACTTGTGAATCCTCGATTTTGTAAGTAACAAACAAAAGAGCATCGGATTTCAGACCCTCGCCAAGACTTGTTTTGTGGGATGTTTGTGTACTGGTGGGTTACGTAATTAATAATAGACATAACTAGAACTCTCACTTTATAACTGCTGGCAGTGATGACCGGGTACCAAGACATCCCGCTTTGATTGGACACTTGACCCTGACCCATAATGCTTATTATTATTCAATTGAATTGAGAATGGGATTAAAATAAATTGAATTCAAATCAAATGGAAGACCAAATCGATACAGTCCTGCATCGGAGTCATCAGAAGGAACCCAAACAAGCGAAGAGCAAAGACGAGTCATCAGGAGGAACCTGGATAGGATTCACATTTCAGCTGCTACTCCTCTACCTTCAAACCCATCCAGGCACAGCCAAGTGAGCCTTCTTATTCAAAAAAGCAAAGAGTGACAATACCCCTATACCCCTGGGTGCTCACCTGCTGGAATAATTATACTGAGGAGGAAGTCAACGTGGGACAGAATCAGCAAAATGCACTAATGAACCAATGTCATAGCAAATACCTGTTCTGGGGGCAACCCCCCCCCCATCCTCAGACCCCAAAATTTTAAACAGTGTGAACAAACTTTCGTACATCATGGGTGACATGTAAACTGAATTATTAATTGAATTCATAATAATGTAAAAATGCAAATTAACTTCGTTTAGTGCTTTGATAAAGAATTGGAATTTATAGTAATGCAAATTAACTTAGTTTAGTGCTTTGAAAAAAATTTAATAAATATATGTTGAGAAAACTAGTAAAGAGCAGAATACACACATTTCGCTGATTTAGTCGTAAATAACCTTGTAAAACCTTATCTATCCGTTGATCATCTTCGTCAGCAGCAAGACATGACTACTTTTCCCCCCCGTACATCCTCTCAGGGCTGTAAACAAGCTTCAAAACAAACCAAAAACCCTTATATGTAGCAATTTTAAAGTCCAGAAAGTTCCATTTGTTATCTGGACATACCCTGGTAAAACTGTATATATACACTCAATATTCTATGTAGAATTAAGTCTTCAGCTTACAACGATGTAGCAAGTTGAGGCCTTCCTTCTGTGCACATGAGTGTCTTTTATTGTATTGAATAAACAGCTTGTATTGAACTAAAGTTTTTCTGTCTTGAGGTGACTAAAATTGCTTCCGCAGTGATGAAGGTTGTGGTCAAGTTTCATCGGAATTGTTTGTGTAGTTTCTGAGTAGAAAGCAAATATCTATTTTGGAGGACAACCCCCCCTAAACCCCCTTAGGGCCCAATTTTTTTTAATGCCATGAACAAACATTGGCACAGACTGGGTGGTGAAGGTTGTGGTCCAATTTCATCAAAATTGTGTGTCATTTCAGAGAAGTTGCAAGTGTTTGTGGACAGGCGGATCGACAGATGATGCACCATCCCATCCCTGGAACTACATTCCAGGTGAGCTAACACACACACACACACACACACACACACACACACACACACACACACACACACACACACACACACACACACACACACACACACACACACACACACACTAACCCAGATTCATTCTGGCTGGCTGCCAGACCATGCATCTGATCAGGTTGAAATTTTAAAAATATATTCCCCTTCACCACGGCATCATAACTGTAAAGATTCATGTCTATCGATGAAGCGGTCCAAGAGAAATAATTTTTTTTTTAATTCTCATTCAATCCAATACGACTGCCAGACCATGTAACCTATCAATTATTCGTGAACACACTGGTATCCCCAAGGCTTGTGGAACATGTGTGTGAATTTTTCCCTCGATCTGTTCAGCCATTCTGGAGAAAAAGATTGTTGAAGGTTTGAGGGTAAATTCAATATGGCTTCCAAACCATGTGAGCTATGATGTCACCAATTTTTTCTTGTCAACCAATTTATCCCTAGATAACCTTCAAAAAATTTTCATACTGATCGGATGTAGCATTCAACATATGCAATTATGACATCATGGCAAAGGTACTGATGACATCATAAAAAAATGACATTCCCCATGAGGAGTACTTGCCATGTGCCAAGGTTCAATTTTTTTCCTTGGTGCGGTTTCGGAGATACAGAAGTGCAAAGGTTTTCCTATTTTCCAACATGGCTGCCACACCATGTGACCTATAACGTCATAATTATCATTAAAACATTTTACATGAGTCGTCGCTCCTATGGTGAAAATGTTGTGTGAATCCGACAAGCGGTTGCAGAGAAAATCTATACTCACGTTCTGTGCGGACAAACAAACAGACAGACAAACAGAGAAGCGGACTCAAATGCAAAACCCTCTCCTCTGGCGAGGGTAACAACAAAAAAGATGGAGTGGTGAGAGAGTAGTTGGAGTTGAGGCAGTTCACAAGGCAAAAGGGGGTGACACTGAATGTTGAATATACGTAAAGACAGATCCGGATGGACGTTTAACTGTGCATTCTGTCTGCTGGCATTGATTAGTGAACGTTAAACATCGAATGATGTCCTTCAAAAAGAGTCGGTGAGTTATCGCTGGCACCATCAACATAATTCCAATTTGCAGTCCTGATCTGCAGAGGCCACTGCATCAGCGGAACAGCCACGTCCTCAGCCAACGATGCTACCCCACAGTCTTGTGCTGCACACAAAGGAAGAAGCAGTGGAGAGGGTAAAATGAGAATAAATAAATAATTCAAAGTGGTGTGTTGGTGGTGATGGTGCTGGTAAAGTGTAGATAAATAAAGAAACCAAGGTGGAATGCCAGTGGTTGAATGGTAAAAGCTAAGTAACTAGAAGGGCAGTCGGTAGAGCGCATACCTCCACCATGTCATTCCTGATCCACGAGAACATATCGGGCCCACAACATTTTTGAAATATCATGCTCTACAGGACTAGATCGTTTTGGCCCTTTCTCTCAATTGTGAAGAATCACTTGAATATTATCAGATCCAGATCCGGATCCGGCTCTTCACCAAGATCGAATCAGTTTGTCCTTGTCACACACCGAACCTGTCCACAAAATTTCATCCAGATCCGTCCACAACTTTTTGAGATATCCCGTACACAAACAAACAAACAAGCAGTCATAGACTGGTACTTACGAAATTGTCAACTTGACCTCTGACCTTGTCTAATAAAAGCTGTCTCTCGAGAAGGTAGCGACGCAAACCAGAAGTTTCTATGATGATTTTGTACCAAACCTCTCGTAAAACATCCGATTTTTACCAGAATTTCGACAACCGAGTGTTAAGCATACTGAACCGTTATCAAAATTGAAGACAGGATTGAAATTGACTTTAAAACGAGCGCGTAATGCCGTGTGTTACAATCCCCCTCATGAGCATAATCTTCAGTTGAGCCTCAGATACGACACCCGACATAAATCTCATAAAACATCCGATTTTTACCAGAATTTCGACAACCGAGTATTAAGCAAACTTATCCATTACCAAAAGTGAAAACAGGATTGAAATTGACTTTAAAACGAGCGCGTAATGCCGTGTGTTACAATCCCCCTCATTAGCATAATCTTCAGTTAAGCCTCAGATACGACACCCGACATAAATCTCATAAAACATCCGATTTTTACCAGAATTTCGACAACCGAGTGTTAAGCAAACTTATCCATTACCAAAAGTGAAAACAGAATTGCGATCAGAGTTAAAACGAACTCGTAACGTCGACCGAAGCAAAAATCTCCATTTCTCCACGCAATTGTTTAATATTATTTTATCAAAGTCACAAAACCGTAATATTCGGCCATCCATCAACAATCCTTACATAATCCAACAGCTTAGCGAGTCAGGCATGCGACGATAACCTTTATTGGGATAAAAAATGACTTTTAAACACCATCTTTATCGAAAACACCGTCAGCGCGCACAAGGAAAACCTTTACGTGACTCAACGACGCGTCTGCTCGAGCGCGCTGCACCACGTGACGAGCCGTGACGCGGCGAGTGAAATATTTTTTATACAATGTTAAAACGTCTCCAAAACATCCGATTTTTACCAGAATTTCTACAACCGAGTTTTAAACATCCTAAGCGATCGCAAAAACCGAAGACAAAATTAAAATCGAAGTTAAAACGAACTCGTAACGTCGACCGAAGCAAAAATACTCCATTTCTCCACATGAATTTACGGAATTATGTTTGACGTCACTGTGACCTTGACCTTTGACCGATTTTGACCAAAATCTAATCAGCGCTCGCCATCACCCTCCTGAATCACGTGGTGTAATTTGACATTGGTAGCTTCTTCCGTTCTCGAGTTATCGTGCCTACAAACAAACACACAAACACACACACAAACACACACACAAACAGAGGACGGAAGTCATCAATATACTTACGAAATCTTTAGATTTCATAAGTAACAAACAAGCAGTCATAGACTGGTACTTCCGAAATCGTCAACTTGACCTCTGACCTTGTCTAATAAAAGCTGTCTCGAGAGAAGGTAGCGATGCAAACCAGAAGTTTCTCCGATGATTCTGTACCAAACCATCAAAAATCGAATGTTTGACGTCACTGTGACCTTGACCTTTGACCGATTTTGACCAAAATCTAATCAGCGCTCGCGATCACCCTCGTGAATCACGTGGTATAATTTGATATTGGTAGCTTCTTCCGCTCTTGAGTTATCGTGCCTACAAACAAACACACAAACAGAGGACGGAAGTCATCAATATAATTACGAAATCTAATAATCCAATGTGGTAATGTGGGGAGCGCTGTTGGTAAAGTGTATGTAAATGAATAAATATTTCAAAGTTGTGTGTTGGTAGTGGAAATGGTAAAAGTGTATATAAATAAATAAATATTTCAAATTTGTGTGTTGGTCGTGGAAATGGTAAAAGTGTATATAAATAAATAAATATTTCAAAGTTGCGTGTTAGTAGTGGAAATGGTAAAGTGTATATAAATAAATAAATATTTCAAAGTTGTGTGTTGGTCGTGGAAATGGTAAAAGTGTATATAAATAAATAAATATTTCAAAGTTGCGTGTTAGTTGTGGAAATGGTAAAAGTGTATATAAATAAATAAATATTTCAAAGTTGCGTGTTAGTCGTGGAAATGGTAAAAGTGAATATAAATAAATAAATATTTCAAAGTTGCGTGTTGGTCGTGGAAATGGTAAAAGTGTATATAAATAAATAAATATTTCAAAGTTGCGTGTTGGTAGTGGAAATGGTGAAAGTGTATATCAATAAATAAATATTTAAAAGTTGCGTGTTGGTCGTGGAAGTGGTAAAAGTGTATATAAATAAATAAATATTTCAAAGTTGCGTGTTGGTAGTGGAAATGGTAAAAGTGTATATAAATAAATAAATATTTCAAAGTTGAGTGTTGGTAGTGGAAATGGTAAAAGTGTATATAATAAATAAATATTTCAAAGTTGTGTGTTGGTAGTGGAAATGGTAAAAGTGAATATAAATAAATAAATATTTCAAAGTTGCGTGTTGGTCGTGGAAATGGTAAAAGTGTATATAAATAAATAAATATTTCAAAGTTGCGTGTTGGTAGTGGAAATGGTAAAAGTGTATATAATAAATAAATATTTCAAAGTTGTGTGTTGGTAGTGGAAATGGTAAAAGTGTATATAATAAATAAATATTTCAAAGTTGCGTGTTGGTAGTGGAAATGGTAAAAGTGTATATAAATAAATAAATATTTCAAAGTTGCGTGTTGGTAGTGGAAATGGTAAAAGTGTATATAAATAAATAAATATTTCAAAGTTGCGTGTTGGTCGTGGAAATGGTAAAAGTGTATATAAATAAATAAATATTTCAAAGTTGCGTGTTGGTAGTGGAAATGGTAAAAGTGTATATAATAAGTAAATATTTCAAAGTTGTGTGTTGGTAGTGGAAATGGTAAAAGTGTATATAAATAAATAAATATTTCAAAGTTGTGTGTTGGTCGTGGAAATGGTAAAAGTGTATATAAATAAATAAATATTTCAAAGTTGCGTGTTGGTAGTGGAAATGGTAAAAGTGTATATAATAAATAAATATTTCAAAGTTGTGTGTTGGTAGTGGAAATGGTAAAAGTGTATATAATAAATAAATATTTCAAAGTTGCGTGTTGGTAGTGGAAATGGTAAAAGTGTATATAAATAAATAAATATTTCAAAGTTGCGTGTTGGTAGTGGAAATGGTAAAAGTGTATATAAATAAATAAATATTTCAAAGTTGCGTGTTGGTCGTGGAAATGGTAAAAGTGTATATAAATAAATAAATATTTCAAAGTTGCGTGTTGGTAGTGGAAATGGTAAAAGTGTATATAATAAGTAAATATTTCAAAGTTGTGTGTTGGTAGTGGAAATGGTAAAAGTGTATATAATAAATAAATATTTCAAAGTTGCGTGTTGGTAGTGGAAATGGTAAAAGTGTATATAAATAAATAAATATTTCAAAGTTGCGTGTTGGTCGTGGAAATGGTAAAAGTGTATATAAATAAATAAATATTTCTATTCATTCCAGTAAAAGTTTAACAAAACCACCAAAATCCTGAAACAAAATCCTCCAACAAAATCCTCCATGTCCCATGACTTTTGGCTCCGATCCCAAAATCATTCGATGTGCCTCATGTCCAGATACTATTGGATACATTTGCCGAATACGAATTAACTGTATCCAATCATTTTTGAGTATAGGCTCCAGACGGACAGACTGACAGCACCCAAAATATAATCCCCAAACGGGTTTACTCCTGATCGGGGCTTAAAAAGAAAGGAACACCTGCGTAAAGAAACACTCAGGTGAATTGTCCACTTACATGTTTGAGAAATGGTGTGTCCACGCAATGTCACCGATTCAAAGGTGGAAACAGCAGTGCTGATGAGCCACGTTACGGAGGAAGGATTTCACGACAACAAGTTACTGCAGTTGAAGGTTCAATAAATAATTCTTAATCGGGGATTCGGCACATGCATTGAAATGAGTTAGCAAGTGGGCATTGGTCACGATTTATAGCGAAAGGACACGATTGCCTTCCCGGGCACCACCCGGCACTTCGGGTAAGTCTATCTGAGCCGGACACTTATTGAACAGATTGCAGATGTACAAAGAGTCTGTTCAAATTTTTTTCTCATTTATATTCACATATAAATGAGCTTTCATGTTGTAAATTGTACCCAAGATGACGTCAGTAACTCTTTCGGTAAACATTGTGCCAAAGACTCCTAATGCAGCTGAAGAGACAGAAAATAGTTGGAAATTTGAAACACGGTACTGTGTATTAGCCATTGGCAAAATAAGAGGCAAGCAAAATAGGTAAATGTGTCATATACTTATTATTCACTTTGTATGAACTGACATATATATATATATATATATATATATATATATATATATATATATATATATATATATATATATATATATATTTCAATGTAAATTGACTCCGCCCATGCTCTTGTGCTCTTGCAGCCGAAAAAGCTGCATTAAGCAACCAAGAAAGGCTAACCAAGGTAAGCCCTTTTGCTGTTTCAAACCCTTCCCAGAGTTCCTCCACAGCTATAAAGACATTCACACATTGTACACACATGAGAATCCCAATGTTATGCACCCCTTCAGATGCCGGACTGGCTTGATCGCTTATTGGCGAATCATCAGCGACAGCACAGACAGAAACGCACCCCAACAAGGTTCCCAAGTATGTACCACATGCAAATGTCCAAAAGCAATCAACATATAAATGAAACACAAAGACCCACTCACATCTCTCACCCGTGAATGGAGGGAATAACCAATTAGCTCTCACCTAATCATTTAATTCAGGTGGCGAGGATTATATAAATTAATCAACTCCTCCCATGCTCTTCCAGCCTTTACAGCTGTGGAGGAGCTCTGGGAAGGGTTTGAAACAGCAAAGGGCTTCCCTTGTGTGGCCTTTCGTGGTTGTTTTATGCAGCCTTCTTCCTTCTTTACTTGTGGACGATCTTACGAAAGGGGGGGGGGGGTTACGTGTCCTCAATGCGGACTTGCGTGGAACTTGCCATATCAGGTGCAGCCGAGCAGAGCTGCTAAGTACGCAGGGCTAATAAGAGCCAATTAATTGGGTAGAACTTCTCGGCTAAACTAACGTGTGGACTACGCTGGACCAATGAAGGAAAAGGCAGAGCGAGCAAGATACAGGTACATTTATAATGAGGACAATTTATTCATAAAGTAAGGGCGTGGAAAGGTTATGTGCACAACAATAAAAGGCTTTATTTAGTAATCTGCACAGCAGAAGAAAGCAAGGATTGATGAGGTGTAGCAAAATAAATGCGATCATTTACAAAGAGAACACACAGGGCAGAGCAAAACCGATGTCAAGAACTTACACATTCTTCACTTGTGCAAACAATACAGGCACCATCAGACGCACACTCAAGGAAAATAGAGAGCAAGAAAAATGAGAGGCAGTTGAGGTGTTTACGACCTCTTTCAATACCTGGAGCGGCCGACGGGTCCAAGCTTCCCAGTCACTTAGGAGGGGGGAGGAGAGGAAAAAAACTGGGGGTGTCTATGGTGTGTGAGTGAGAGGTGAAAATGAGGTGTAAATGAGATTCAAGTGTGATGCAGAAGAGGAAGAGTGAAGGAGTGTGAGTCTGTTGTTGCTCTCTTTTAATATTTGTGCATCCACAGCACTCGAGACGAGACGGGAGAGACAGAACGTGCCACATAATGGCTTAACGTGGCATGTGCGAAAGTCTGTAAATGTAAATGAAGATTGAGCAGAACAAAGATTGGCTGTGGAACGAAGCTGAAGCAGAGTGCCGATGACTCGGCGATGACCTGACAACTGCTCGGCAATGACTCGGTGACTCCTCGGCAAAGGCTCGGTGACTGACTTCAAAGGCTTGGTGACTGACTGCAATCTTGGCTCTTATGCGGCTAATTTATAGAGCCTGGGTGAAAGAGGAGCCAAAATGCAGATCAAAATGCCCTGTAGGCATCTCCGAGCGCTCCTATTGGCGCGCAGATGCCTCCTTGGGAAGTCGCCCCACCCCAGCCGACTCCAAAGCCGAAATGGCCTCATTTACTCCCATACTCGGCCACGTAATGGAGCTCTGGAATTAAATGGGGCACGAGTTTCTGGGAGTGCTCCCCGGCCATAAACGTGCGCTGGGCTCGAATTGAGAGTCGATATTCAGCGGATTGCCAGGGGCTACCCAGGCGATGTTGAACAGACCCCAGCACATACTTGTGCTTCGAGCTACACGCCAATGTGTTCCAACTTGTAGGCTTTGTGATGTCCTCCGTTGTGGTGAGGTGGTTGAAATGCTATGGTGTCCGTGGTAAGGACGTTGAAGTGTTGGGAGCGGTTGAAGTGGTTGTGGTGAGGCTGAAGTGGTTATAGTAGTTGTGGCAAGGAGGTTCCCTTGGTTGGGTGCCATTGCCTTGGTGGAAATCGATGAAAGAATAGTGAATGGGATTAAAGACCGAACTAAAAGCTCAACACAACGCATCTTGTCCCATATACCCACCATACATAATGGAAGGGCTAACTGAAGGAATACCAATGAAATAACTGTCTTGGAACAGCTATATGTTGGGTGCCATCGCCTTGGTGGAGTGCCGGCTTCGCATAACCGCAACATTTCCCCCATTTTTTTTTTTTTACTAGAATCGACCCGAGTCAACAGTCAATGATGTGGCATGTAGGTGTAGTACCCCTCGAAAACAATTTATCTACGGGTCCCCTGAGTGTGACATTTCAAAGTTCAATAGATGTCCCCAAAAATAATAAACCTAATATGTTGTGCATACAGGTGGGCTCACAACAATAACGACATACAATTCTAATATTTATACTACTCATTGCCCAGAACCTGGAACTCAAGGAAAAAGAAGACATTAGTAAGGGGGCAGCAGTGAATGTCCATCCAGCACAATGTCTTAGGTGCCATTGATTGCTTTTTCTCACCAGACTGCAGGAAGCAGCTCACCCTATCACGGCGGGCCATACGCAGTCTCACGGTGCATGTCAATTGGTCTTGGTCACGTAACTTTTCTGGGCTGCTTGCGAGCAGTCCTCAGTGGGGTGGCTGCCTGCATGGAAGTTCTTGTGGTGTGTTTAGTTTACAGCTTGGTCGAGTTTCGAACCCAGACGAGAGAGAGAGAGAGCTCAGAGCGAGCGTGCGTACCTCTTGGCCGTCCTTCCGTGATCTGGCGATTGATTGTTTGATAAAAACTGAATTGATCCGAGCAGCAACTCCAACTGCGAAAAACAAGAAGAAACTTTCATTTGACCAATTCGCACATTCTTTGACAATCCTTCCAATCCTTCGACGAGGCACCCACCTCTCTTTCATCGATGTTTCACATCCACATTTTTCCATCGACGCTTGACGCTCCCCCCCCCCCCCCGCTCGCCAGCTCCAGGGACGCTTGACGCCCCCCCCCCCGCTCGCCAGCTCCATGGACGCTTGACGCCCCCTCCCCCCCCCCCCCGCTCGACAGCTCCATGGACGCTTGACGCCCCCCGCTCGCCAGCTCCATGGACGCTGACGCCCCCCGCTCGACAGCTCCATGAACGCTTGACGCCCCTCCCCCCCCCCCGCTCGACAGCTCCATGGACGCTGGCTTCCTCTTGTTCTTGTCAGGCTGAACATTGAGATGATAATTGCTGTTGACGTTTTATGAGCGCTTCACGTTTTCGCTCGGTAAGTCTAGCGAATGGCCGCTCCCTGGAATTCGGCTGGTGCCCCGAACATGGCGTCGTAAGCCAGGCCTGTGTTAATTACCTTCGCATTCTGCGACAGGTTATTCATGTATTGGTCGCTGTGTATTTATTTATTTATTTGTGAATATGTGTGTGTGTGTGTGTTTGTTTGTTATTCGCATAACTCAGAAAGTATTAAACCAAATCGCTTGAAATTTGGTGGGATGATGGGTTATTATCCAAGGAACATTTGATTAGATTTTGGGAGCGATCGGATCAAAGGTCAAGGTCAAGGTCACGGAAAGGTCAAATTCGTATTTTTACCATAGCGCGGTCAATTTTGATCTAATTGGCATGCAACCGATGCCAAAATGTTCAGAATTCATTGCCCAATCTTGTGATGGGCGAAGTGACACAATTACGTCATTACCCTTGTTTTTAAAAGAAAATGTCCCAAATCCTGGCATTATAATCAGTACCAAAATATGTTTGTGGGAGATGCCAATGATTATTTATTTGTTTGTTATTCGCATAGCTTAAAAAGTATTAAACCGAATTGCATGAAATTTGGTGGGATGATTGGGTATTAGCCAAGGACCATTTGATTACATTTTGGGAGCAATCAGGTCAAAGGTCAAGGTCATGAAAAGGTCAAAATCGTCTTTTTACCATATCGCGGTCAATTTTTATCCAATTTGCATGAAACTAATGCCAAAATGTTCAGAATTTAATGCTCAATCTTGTGATATGCAACTTGACACAATGACGTAATTGCCCTTACTCGCGGTTGGGGGTCAAAGGTCAGGGGGTCACGACCTTGCAGATGTGCATATTTTTATCATAACGCAGTCAATTCTTATCCGATTCGTATGAAATCAGCACCAAAATGCTCCTTATTCTGTTCCCCACACTCTTATGCCAAGAACAAAACAGTAGCGGCAGCGAAGGTATATGCTCTCTTCGAGTGCCTGTTCTAGTTACCACTCATTTTGCCGACCTCAGAAGGATGACAGGCAGTCAACCCCACCTGGTATTAATTTTACAGCCGAATGGGATTTGAACTCAAAATTCTAGGATCCCAAGCCCAACACCCTAACCTTTAAGCCAACACCAGGTACATATATTATATTATATTACGAAGAAATCTCACCCATCGCTCCACTCATGGGAATATCAAGAGAGGGTGGGGGGGAAAGAAATATTGGGGAGAGAAGGGGAGGGAGAGAGGGGGGGAGAGGGGGAGGCGGGAGTGGGGGAGAGGGGGTGGGGGAGACAGGGACAGAGAGAGACAGAGACGAGGAGAGACAGAGGATGGGAGAGAGAGGGGGGGCAGGGGAGAGTAAGGAGGATGAGGTGAGAGAGGAGGGAGAGGAAGGGAGGAGGGCTGGGGAGTGATAAGGGAGGTGGGGATGGGAGGAGGCTTAGAAAGGGGGAAGCAAGGAAGAGGGGAGGGGGGAGAGCAACGCCTCACCACATGTCGCTTTACACTCTGGGAGGGAGGGAATGAGAGAAGAGGGGGTGGGTGGGAGCAAGAGAAAGATAGAGAGAGAGAAACACAAAGAAAGAGATGTGGGAGGAGAGTTCTGCACTTTATTAGGATGCGAGAGGAGGGGATAGAGAGAGAGGGAGGAAAATAGAGAGAGAAGGGGGGGTGAGGAAAAGAAAGAGGAAGAGGAGGGGTGGGGGGAGAAAAAAAAGAGAGGGAAAGGTGAGGTGGGGGGAGGGTAGCAAAGAATATTATGTGATGCTTTATGAACACACACACACACAAACA
This sequence comes from Eptatretus burgeri, assembly GCF_056783735.1. NCBI lineage: Eukaryota > Metazoa > Chordata > Myxini > Myxiniformes > Myxinidae > Eptatretus > Eptatretus burgeri. Next base: position 61,575,977 of record NC_140976.1, on the reverse strand, counting down.
CACACACACACACACACACACACACACACACACACACACACACACACACACACACACACACACACACACACACAATCAGGAGCTGTAAGGAGCTGCAACCAGCAGTCAGGAACTTCCAGGAGCTGTATCTAACTGTCAATGAGGAGCTATCACCAACCGTCCGGAAGGCGGTCCTCCTATCCTTTTTATCGATGACCAGTGTGGGCTGAGCCTCAAGCAAACTTCTGCCAAATCCAGCTTGCCTATTGGCGCATCGGTGCACGTGACCTCCAACGGTCAACCTACGCGATCTTCCTTCCCCACCATTGAACAAGATACATCTCCCAACTAGAATGGGCACTCGGTAGAACGCATACCTTCGCCTCCGCTACTTTTTTGTTCTTGGCATGAGAGTGGGGGGAACAGAACAGTGAACATTTTGGTGTTGGTTTCATGCAAATCGATTTTGATTTCACCGTGTTATGACAAAAACCGCATATTTTTTTTTTTTTTTTTTTTTTTTTGTATACCTTGGTCGAGGCTCGTATGAGAGCTAACACACAACTCACAGCAAGGAGGCATGAGACAAGAGGGGCGGGAGTGGAAGGGACAAAACAGTGGGGAACAGACACATTAGGTGAACTGTGGAAGGGAGAGGGATGGGGATGGGACGGGGAACATGGCGAGGGGAAGATGGACATTAAAGGGACTTTCAGGAAGGAAAGCAGGAGAATTGAAGGAAGTGGGCTTGGGTGGATTATCGGGGGTAGAAAAGATCGAGGATTTGGATGGGGGAAGATAAGAGGTGGTGGTGAACAGCTGTTTTGAAAGCCTGGAGGGAAGAACGGCAAAGAATAGAGTGAGGAACTTTATTCCAAAGGCGGGAAAAAAGAGGAATGAAAGAGTGAAGATGAGCAGTGATTCGTGATTTTGGTAGTTTTACCAGAAGGGGGTTGTTGGCGGACCTTGAGCGCCCTGTGGAAATGTGGTGGGGACAAATCGCAGAGAGAGCAGGGGGGCAAGGCTGGAGAGGAGTCGGTAGAAGACAGAAAGACCACCGACCAACCTGCGGTGATTGAGTGAGAGGCCCAAAGACTCAGCTTCATTGCGGGAGATGCCGATGATCTTAAAAGCCCTGGTTTCGACAGCGTGAAGCCGAGAAAGGTGGGAGGCAGGAGCACCAGCCCAGAGGGGAGAGCAGTACTCCATCAGGCTACGGACAAAAGCTTTGTAAGTGGTCAGGAGCTCAAGAGGGCCGAGGAAGGACTTTGCACGACGGAGGATTCCCAGTCGGCGACTGGCTTTTGAGGCGAGGTTGGAAATGTGACTTTCCCAGGAAAGGTCATGGCAGATAGTGAGACCCAGAAGCTTGAAAGAAAAGACTTCTTCCAGAGGATTGTTGAGAAAGTGGATGGGGGGGGGGGGGTTTCTAAACGGTCCTTTTGAAGAGACATAGTGAGAGTGTGAGATTTGTCTGGATTGAAAGACATGTTCCACGTGTTGGACCAGTTTGTGATTTTATCCAGATCTGCAGTGAGCGAAGAAGCTGCTGCTTGCCGGTCTGAGGGATGACAGATGGTACGGCAGAGGGTGGAGTCATCGGCAAAGAGAAATAGAGGATTTTCCAGAGAATCGGAGAGATCATTGATGAAAACCAGAAAAAGAACACGGCCCAGAACGCTACCTTGAGGAACTCCAGCCTGCACAGGAAGAGGGGATGAAAGAACTCCGTTTAGGGCCACACGTTGACTGCAACAGGAGAGGAAGTCTGCGAGCCATGAGTGGAGATGGCCTTGAATACCATGGGAAGAGAGTTTGGTGAGTAGGGCAGGGTGCCAGACTGTGTCAAAAGCACGTGATATGTCCAGGGATACGGCTCGGATTTCCTGTCTGGCATTGAGGACCTCCATCCATTGATGGGAGAGCAGTAGCAGCATATCTAGGGTAGAGTGACCTGGTCTGAAACCAAATTGATGATTGGAAATCAAGTCATTGGAGAAGAGGAAGGATTTCAAGTCTGAAGCGATGATGGATTCCATAACCTTGCTGATGATTGGGAGAAGGCTGATTGGTCTGTAGTTATAGGGATCTGTTTTTGCACCTTTTTTATGCAGGGCAGTGATGTTAGCAGATTTCCAAGCAGATGGCAGATGACCTTGTGAAAATGAGAGGGTGAATAGAACAGAGAGAGGGTGAGCAAGAGCAGAAGAGCAGGCTTTGAGGACACGTGGGCTGATGCCGTTTGGACCGGTTGCAGAATCTGACTCGAGGTTTGAAAGCAAGCTCTCCACCTTGTCAGGAGAAAAGGATACAGAGTCCAGGGACAGTTGGGTGCGACTGGGTAAAGTGGGTAGAGATAGTGATGGGTTTGGGACACAAGATTTAGCTGCAAACACCGAGTTTAGACATTCAGCTTTATCACGTGTGGAATCAGCAGTGCGGCCATTTGAGGTAAGGGAGGGGATGGAGGGGGAACATACACCAGAAACAGATTTGATTAAACGCCACCAGGATTTTGAGGAGGGAGAGGTTTGAGAGTTCAGACTTGAGATGAGAAAGATGTTGTTTTCTGGCTCTCCTGAGGGTAGATACACACTTGTTCTGAGCTTTGTGGAAAGAACTGAGATTGCCCTCAGTTGGGTTTGCTTTCCATGAGGCAAAGGCAAGTTGTTTCAGGACAACTGCCTCGCCACAAGCTTCAGTAAACCAAGGGCGGGAGGAAGGGTAAGACAACTGAACACGAGAGGGGATAAATCTGTGCATGAGGGAGAGCAAGTTTCTTTGAAAGAATTCCCAGGATGAGTTGATGTTTGAGAAAGTAGTGATAGGAGACCAGTCTGTAAGTTTGATGGCTGCTCGGAGACCCTGCCAGTCGGCTTGAGTGAAATGCCAGACTCGACGGCGGTGAGGTGGTTCTCTGATAACAGCCAGAGAGATGTCCACTTTAACAAGGACGTGGTCAGAAGAACCAATTGGAGCGAAGGAAGAGCAGCAGATATTGTCAGGGAAATTTGTCAAAATCAGATCCAGAAGAGATGGAGTACCATTGGTTGAGATCCGGGTCGGGAAGTTGACCGATTGAGTCAGTCCCAATGAGTCGCAGAAAGCTTTTGCTGATGTCCCATGGCAGGTGAGAGAGGTACCCACACCTAGCCAACTGGCGTGATGACAATTGAAGTCGCCACATAAGAGGAAGAGAGAGTTTGGATGAGAAGATAGAAGATGGTCCATGTTTTCGGAGAGTGAGGTGTAGATGGAGTCATCACTGTTCGGTGGACGGTACAGTACACATATAAACATGAGGTGGGAGTGGAGGGGAAGCCGAAGCCAGAGGTATTCCTGGGGGTGGGGGAGTGAGAGCAGTGCAGGGAGAGTGAGGAATAGAGTCTTTGATGAAGAGAGCAACACCTCCACCAGGACGAGGCTCAGGTCTGTCATACAGTAAGAGGGAGTAACCAGGGAGAGATACTTGGGAGTCAGACACGTCTTGGGAGAGGAAAGTTTCTGTTAGGCAGATAATGTCTGGTTTGTCAGTGGCAACCTGCATGGAAAGATCTGAAAGGTTTGAGCGAAGGCCCCGGATATTTGAGGTCCACACTTTTAATGAAGAGGTAGGGGAGGAGGCTTTGGGTGCAGGAGGTGGAGGGGGCGGGGAGGGTAGGACGAGGGATGAGGGGGAGGTAAGGAGGGTTGCTGAAGGAGTGTAGGGTATTGCAGAATAGCGAGGGGAGGGGGCCGAATGAGGAGGAGAAAAGGCTCTGTGGTGCTGGGAGAGAGGGGGACAAGAGACAAGGAAGATGGCAGTTGAGTATTTGAGGAGGTGGAGTGAAGAGATGGAGGTGTGAGGGCTGTGGAGGGAGGCTGGTTGGTGGATGAGAGGGGGGGCAACTTAGAGAAGGAAGAGTGAGGGGGATGAAAGGTGGGAGAAAGGTGAGGGGGGGATTTTTGAGAGAGGTGAGAGGGAGGCTTGGAGGGAGAAGAGTGGGATGGTTGCTTTGAGAGTGAGAGTGAGGGGTGAGGGGGGTGAGTTGGCACTGAAGTTGGAAAAAAAGAATGGTTGATGGAAAGCGAGCATCCATGGCAAACTGTGGTTTTTAAAATATTTTGAAAGGTCGTGACCCCACTGACCTTTGACCCCCATCAGCTCACAAGGGTAATGACGTAATTGTGTCATGTCGCCCATCACAAGATTGGGCAATGAATTCTGAACATTTTGGCATCGGTTGCATGCCAATTAGATCAAAATTGACCGCGCTATGGTAAAAATACGAATTTGACCTTTCCGTGATCTTGACCTTGACCTTTGACCCGATCGCTCCCAAAATCTAATCAAATCTTCCTTGGATAATAACTCATCATTCCACCAAATTTCAAACGATTTGGTTTAATACTTTCTGAGTTATGCGAATAACAAACAAACACACACACATATTCACAAATAAATAAATAAATAAATAAATAAATAAATAAACAAATAAATAAATAAACGGAGACCAATACATAACCTTTCGCAGAATGCGAAGGTAATGAGTACCTTGCTGGTATCCTGTGTCAGAGCGGTGACCCATCCAGGATTGTGCCCAATAGCCAAGGAGAGTGCTTTGGCAGCACCGACGCTCTGCACAGAGTATGGTCCTGATGGATGGATGGATAATATAAAGCATATATCTCTTCCCTTACAATAAATTTCAATGCAGGAAGAAGCCATTGGGCCATCAAGCCTGCACAATGGTTGCCAACCTATGCTTCTTTGTCCATGCCCTATCCTTTCTTAAAGGCTGAGCATCAAGCAAGGAAACAGCAAGTCACATTTTTAAAAGTCTTTCGAATATTCGGCTGGGGTTCGAACCACCGACCTCCAAGCTTTCACGATTACACCACCGAGGTTGATAAAAGACGGGTTTGGAATCTGCAGGTTCACATCCCACACCAGACCTAGTGACAAACATGACAGCAGTTGCTGAGCAAGGGATGATTTTTCCATTGCCTTCCCAGTAGCCACTATGTCCAGGATATTTGGAGCTTAGTCAGTACCATGGTGATGTGAAGAACACCTGAAACTCGCAGACAAGACGCCGCATTAATGTCCATCCTCGAGCCGGCACACACATTGATGTATCGTCCTGCATCGGGGTGACGGTTTATAGCTCGGCTGACATTCAAAGCCAGGGAAAAGTGCTGAGAGGTGGGTACGCATTCCTCAAGGCTCTCCTGCGAGCCCTGCAGTATTCACCAATTATACTTTTCTACAACACAAAGTCCCATGATGGAAACTCAGCTTTTCCATTATCTGTTGAACATTTATGATGTCTCCTTCAGCCCACGAATCCATTTTAGCTTAAAAGGTTTTTTTTTTTTTAAAAAATGATCACTTTTAGTTTATACAACAAACCTACATCATTGGCTGAAAGATCCAGGGTTCTTCATTTGCAAATGCTCTAACCCTCCATTGATTCCTCTCTCTTGAATGAATGCCAACAAAGCTGGCCTGCTTTCTCCACCTCATGGCACTGCATCAACTTGGAAACGAGGAACAAAACAACTTCAGAAAATCTGATCAAATATATTCTAGACTGTGAGACAAATGATTAAGTGGGAATAACAGCATGAGAACCTCCACCAGGCTGACCAGTTCACGTTTTGTATCCAACTGATGTTCCAGATCTGGATCTGGACCTGAACCAAAATCTAATGGCCTTGTTCTTGTTACCTACCCAAATCAGCCACCATGTTTTGGCATAATCTGTCCACAAATTTTTTGAAACATCATGGTTATACATCGTTTTTGGTCTTATCTCTCAATTGTGAAGAATCACTGAAAAATTTTTGTTTTTTAATTGTTGTATCTGGATTCGGATCTTCATCAAAATCGAATGAATTTGTCCTTGTCATGCGCTCAACGTGACCACCAAGTTACGTCCAAATCCGTCCATCACTTTTTGAGATATCCTGCTCACAGACAGACGGACAGACGGACAGACAGGAGCGAAAACATAAACTCTGTCCATCTTCGGTGGTGGAAGTTAAAACTAGAAAGATCTTTTATAGATACACATAGTTTATCGACGAGTACGCCGGCTCCATAGAGGAACATAGAGTTATCAATCAAATAATGGTCACAATCGGGGTGCAGTGTTAAACAACAATAGCGACCGTTTACAAAGGTAATCATCTGTGTTAGTGGTTTATAATAATTTTACTTCTGGTAGGGATGCCCACGATCAGCTATTTATACACGTTAACATGGCATTTGTCCAAGGAGGAAAAACCCCTTGGGAAAGGAGGGGGGAGGGGATATTATTAGTATTAACATTGTTTTGCAATAACATTAATATTATGCGATTATCATGAGTGTTGTGATTACTTTTGTTGTGAGAAACAGCCTTGGAAAAATGCCATGATTAGCTATTTAAACACCTTAACACGGCTTTTGTCCAAACCTAGTATCTTGTTTTTCAATGCCCAAGACCAAGGACATTGCACGGATGGCTTCAAGAAAATCGCCGGATTGAGGCAATCGGACGGGTGTAGATTTTGTAGAAACAGAAAGCACGAGTCGCCTCCTATCAGGATGTGAAAAACTCATGTCAGAACACGTGTGCACACAAAGGCACAACGAGGTCTGTGGAATAATTATCCACTGGCATCGGTGCAGAAATTTCAATGTCCACGTTCCACAAAACCCATGGAAACGTGAACCAAAAGCAATCGATGAAAACAAAGAGATAATGCTCACGCATGACCTGATGAACCCCATCAAGTGTGAACATAGAAAACAAAGCACCGTGACCAGACGACGCACTCAGATACAAAAAGGACAAAGAAGGCATTGTTAATTTAGGGTTCAGTACCCGGTGATTTTGGTCGAAATAACACGCAAATCAAGAAAATGATCCAATATCAAGACCTTGTCATGTACTTTTACATCATGAGCTTTGTACCATTTATTTGTCCAACCAATAGAGAGTCGTGAAAGTGTGGATTTTAGCCGGTTTCGAACCAATCGTGTTGCCGACGCAACTACCGGGTTCTCGTGCCTCGTTCTCGGGAGACTAGTGTGGAGGAAGGCTTCACCGGTAGTGTGACGATGCTTTTCCTGCCTGGCAGCTCGCTATTTACACCGTCGTGGAAAGGACTCACAGACTTCAGTTTCACTAAAGTTAAACAAAAGTTCACTGAAGTTAAACAAAAGTTCACTGAAGTTAAACCACAATCATAGCCCTATCTTAAGCGACGCTTTCCTCTCTTGACGCACGGAACTGGGTACCACGTGCCACATCACGGCTCTATCTTCAGTGGGTTTTCACTCCTTTCAAACGCGGGACTACTATCATCCAATCCTTTTTGGTGAGAAACTTAATCTCACGAGCACCGGCCATTCATGACATCCGAGTCAGCGAGTGGATCATATTATTTTGTGGACACGACGCCGAATTGGGCCACCGGTGATCCGCCATTTCTTGCTTCTTCTTGAACTTGTGACTATTGACCGGCCGCACTCAAGCTTCACAGCTTAAGGGACACCGCTCAAACTAGACGAAGTCATCAATCTTTAGTCGTGAGTAGAAATCAATAACCGATGTTCTGTCACCTCAACGATGAAGTGAAAAGATCCTCAGAGCGGAAAAATTGTACCAGGGATAATCTGCCAATTTGGAGCAACAGGAAGGATCATCATGATCTCTTGCTGAAACCGGATGTCAATACTTCGATACCTGTGAGGGCTCCGTTCCACCTTCTGAAACACACACACACACACACACACACACACCACACACACACACACAGACACACACAGACACACACACACAGACACAGACACAGACACAGACACAGACACAGACACACAGACACACAGACACAGACACACAGACACAGACACACAGACACAGACACACAGACACAGACACAGACACAGACACAGGCACAGACACAGACACAGACACAGAAACAGACACAGACACACACACACACACACACACACACACACACACACACACAGACACAGACACACACACTCACACAGAGACACACACAGACACACACACACACACAGACAGACACACACTCACACACACACAGACACAGACACAGACACACACACACACACACAGACACACACACACAGACACACACACACACACACACACACACACACACACACACACACACACACACACACACACACACAGACACACACACACACACACACACACACACACACACACACACACACACACACACACACTCACGATTTTTCCTATTTTCTTTTAAATTCCATTATTTTGTTTTTTCGTTCATCCTTTTTTTATTTTACCGTAATTATCTTTTCGATCAGTTTAACGAAATACTGTATTTCCAAGCAGAGATTGGAGAACAACAAACATAAATATTGAACAATATGTGTACGCCACAGCGGTGTAGGTAGTGCCAGTACCTTTGGTAGATTTCGGCAAAACCCGTCGGCATCGGCGTTTATTACTCGTCGTCAGTGCAAACGTATCTGCTGTGGTCCTGTTTCGTTTTCGGCACATTGGGACGAGTTTCTCTTTTCCGTGAGTAAAAAAGCTTGAATAAAGTAAACGACCTGTACAGTGCACGTCTGTCGTGAAAAAAAACAACAACAAAAGACAACGGAAGGAGGCGGAAGTTCACCGACATGGCGATGGCTCGGCCGGCTCTCGCGACGTCCGTGTTTCGGTCCACGCGGATGGGATGTGACGGCTCTCACCGAATCCATGCCTTCTTGTGGTAACACCATCGTTCGTTCCTTTCATGTTCCGCACTTAGGTATATAAGTATAACATCAATAATGAGTGAAGTAGTCCCTCGGTAAATGATCATACACCGCCCGAAATTTTTAGGCTTTTCCTTTTTTTTTTTTGGTTTTGTTTCCTTTTTACCTTGATTCACCTCTGTTTATCTGTCAGTCGGTGAGCACGATATCTCAAAACGTTGTGTACGGATTCTAACGAAACTCGGACGGGTCGGGGAGGTGACGAGAACCAGCCGATTCGATTTTGGTTCAGGTCCGAATCCAGATCCGGCCCATCGGTGGGGGATTCTAACCGTAAACTGTTCAGCCTCGCGGAGAGGTATGCGCTCCGCCGAGAGCCGTTCGAGTTTGTATTTCGCATCTCAAGCGTTTCCTCAATTGTACAGTGTTAGTTTCCTTCCGACTCTGTGCCATTGCGATATGGAGGGATTCAGTACCCACAATGCAGTGCTCGGGCGTCATATTGTTGTGGGCCGGGGTTCGGTGGCGATAGGTTGATAAGTAAGATAAGATAAGACAATTGAACCTCCTCCTCCGCGGGTCGAGGGCATCGCTCTGAGGAACTCGCCTCCGGATTGGACGAGGGGTTGTCGGGCGACTCGTGGCCACCGTTCATTGGTCGGGCGGGGCCGTCCCTGAGGTGGTCAGCCCCCATGATTGGCTGGTGCGCGCGTGCGATGCTCGCCCTTCGCTCATTGGCTGGAGGAACGCTCTACGCCCCTCATTGGGGTGGAGCCTTGATCCGAAGTGACGGAGGCTCCGCCCACACCCTCAGCCAAAAACACGTGGGCAATAACAACCCGTTGATTGCGGGTCGGCGTCGCTGCTGTTGTTGTTGTTGTTGTTGTTGTAAATGTGTTAAAACCTAACTAAAAAAAAAAACTCGTATCGCACACTCGAAATTCCCATGAGACAAAGGGGATGGATTCTAACTATAAACACATACTTATCGAAATAACTGAACTACGGGGATTCTGACTGTGTGCAAAAGGCTTCCAGATTCGTAACAATATTTGTTGGCAAGCTAAACAAGCGAGAAGAGGTTAAACAAGGCCAAGTAATTAGCGTAACCTTCCATTGTGGTAAAGTCAGAATAACGAGATGAATGTGCTGGATTGTCGAGCTGCTGCTGTGGTCGCTTTCTCGGGAACTGAATACAACCAACATGGCGGCACGCACGGCATTATGGGATAGCTCTAAGAACGCTCTATTGGAGGCAGAATAGCTCGGTTCAGTCGGTTGTCAACGTTCTCGCTGCTCTCTTTGTGCCCTCTTCGCTCTGCTCTCTTCAATTCCCAACGAGTTCCAACCGACTTTGCCAAAGTGTTAAGAGGGGGTGCTGCATGTCGGAGCAGGACGTCATTTGAATGGTGATCCTTCGCCCACTCTGTGCAGGTTCCACAAAGTTTACATTTCGGTGCATTGTACGCAGCACGCACGCACGCACGCACGCACACATACGCACCATTGCTTTCTCTCAGAAAGCCTGCATTCATCAGGGAAGTTAGGAACAGTTTATGTTGTTTTTCTATTGTGCCTACATTTATAAATACAGTATCATGGAATACGGGAGTACGCCATATAGAGGGATGATGCGGGGAAAAAATGGCCACCAATTCAAATGTGAACACAATGTTGGACTGCTAAAATACTGCATGATGTCATCAGCATTTAAAAGCCATAACTTTTATTTGCGAGCGTTTCTGAACTACCAAGATTTTAAAACTCGCCAAAATACATCGCTAAAGTACCACATCGGGCGATCGCTAAAACGCCGATCTGTTCTTCTTCTTGTTCCCCTCTCAAAACGATGTAAAACTGTAGCCTCACCTACCTCAATAACTACCGGAGTCATGGTGGTGATTCCAATGCGAGGAAGTTACTTTGTCTCTGGGCGAGTGCACGCAACCCAAAATTTAATAATATATCAAACATCAATCGTTTTATTAAGAAAATAAATCAAATGTAAATGTGGACTCAACCAAACCAGGCCAGGATCGTGGGAGGGGGAATTGGACAGTGGGCAGAACCATTCGAAAAGCGATACGTCTCAAACCCATTGGCCCCAAATCAACTGAAACGAGTATTAAAACAATTTAATAACATAGATGGATTTAATCCATACCAAAATAACAAAATATATCAAACATTGAAGCATTTTATTACTTTAAAAAAATTGCAGAAACAAGAAAAAATGTAAAAAACAGGAATTATATCTCAAAAAAACAACCAAACAAGGTAGGAATGACACCACAAGTTTTGGTGTGATCAAGTTTTGTGGTGGTGTTTTGCCATGTTTTTGTTGTAAACTTACCCCTTTTATTTTCACCTTGCACCATCCTATTCTCGACACCAGAGGGTTGTATTGAGTCAGGCCACGTCCTTGTCCTTCCTCATGCTCGACATCGAGCACTAAACGGAATTATGAGACTTCATGAATATGTGAGATGGTGTCACAAGTCGCTATTCACTTGAGATGAAACTAGATTTCTGATTTGTGTACAAATGGTATGCCATTCACGGTCCCATCTGTCACACTGATTTAATACAAACAAAATAACTCGTCCCCAGTGACGGGAAAAGTTAAAAGTTGATCGATCCATTTTAATTATTTCATGGACTTGGAAAAATGTCAATTGTGTTGCACTTGTGGTTTCACTGAGAGCCGAAGCTCTGAGCTACATCTACCACCCACTGCAAAATAGTGGTGCAACATTGGGCAGCGGAGGTTGGATTTGTCTGAAAAGAGGGCAAAATATCCTGCTTGCAAAATAAAATTTGGCATCAACATTATTACCTCTGCCATCAAAGGTGGACGTTGGTTATGTTTACGCTCCTATCTGTCTTTGTTTGTTTGTCTGTCTGCCTGAGCAGGATATCTTAAAAAGTTGTGGTTGGATTCAGACAACATTTGGTGTACAGATTGGATGCGTGACAAGGACTAATTGATTAGATTCTTGTGAAGATCTGGATCCGGATACGAGAATTTTTCATGCGATTCTTCACCGTTGAGAAATAGGTCTAAAAACCATATAGAGCACAATATCTCAAAAAGTTGTAGACGAGTCATTTCAAAACTAGGTGGATGAGTTGGATGTATAACTAATTGGGTGTAGTCCAGTTTAATTTTCCCAAAAGGGTGCCGTTCTCCTGGGATGGGCATGGCGCAGGGCACCATTGGTCCTGAACAGGCATGGCGAGCCAAGTGGCCTTCTCGTGCTGTTGTTAAAAAAAAAAAAAAAATTCTGCTCCGGTCAGTGGGAGAAACAGACTCTTAAAGTTGCTTGAGAATCTGAGTTTGCCTTCTTTTATTGATACAGACGAGTTGTAACATCTGAGGAAATCTTCACTTCTAAACAAATAAGTATGTTCGTGTGGTGCCGAGATGATCATTATGATCTGATTGTTGTTGTTGCAGAACTTGACTATGAAAATGTAGAAAAGGTTCTTAAGAAACCTCCACTCCCCTTTCGCCATCACAATACCATCTGTCCTAAAAAGTAGGCCAGTCGTGTTTTGGATGACGAGAATAACTGACACCATTGCTCATCGATAAAGGCAAACTGAAAAGAATAATGTCTGATTAATGATTGTCGTGTTCTTCTCTTTCATTTCAGGTTTCCGAGATGTCGCCTGGCTTTTCTGCAGCACAGGCTCAAACCCTTTTTGTCTCGGAGAAACGCTCGTCACGCCTTGGGCAGGCTCGGTATAATGCTGAGTCTGGGTGGCAGCGTGTCTTTGTGTGCAGTGCCCCTTCTACCCGTGAGTTCCCCCGCTATGTGCTGCTGCCTCACTGAGGGTAGTTGACCGTTCTTTGTTTTGTTTGGCCACCAATTATAATCGCCGAACGACCTGAAAGATCTCGTATTTATCTGTGAATTTTTAATTGTTTGTACAGCGACGCACTCCCTGACACGTCTCAGTTTCAGGAATTGAACACACCAGACCTATCCCAGACAACGCTGATAAAACGTGCTGCTTCACTGGCCATTGATTCTGCAAGCACTCTACTTACACAAGCTGGCTTGGCCTTGATCGACGCACAGCAGGATTATGCCAAGGTCTGCCTGCGTCGCTGGATATTAAACATGATCACGTCTCCCTCATTTAACAGAGGCAAACGCCATTCACTATTTTCATCTGAACAACTGCAAGCTCATGAATACAAGAAATCTAAACGGTCATTCATTTGTTTGTTATTGTAATCAAATGTAACTTCAAATCCTTTGACTCTAAGATGGCTTAATTTTGGCTTACGATACATCAACCAACTCCTGCTGCTAAAAGTGCTCAAATAACTTGTGGTTAGAACTTGTGGTTGATATTTTGGGGAAAATAAGGATTGCATAATGTGTACTACAGGGTTCCAGATTAACTTTTCAAGTTTGATGCACCGGGCAAAAACCAGGATGCACTCCCTCGTAAACGCCCGCAGTATATTTTATATCAAGCTTTATCTCACCTTTCGTCAGAAACAATCGTGACAGAAATCGATAACGTACCATAACTGGAAAACGGGCGATTCCTTCTAGTTTTTACTTATTTATTTGGAACTAGCAGATCCCTTTGAGGACGATGGATGGGATTTGCTTGAACAGGAGGGACACAGAACAACAACAACAACAACAACAACCACCACCCTGTGATGGTGGCTTGAAGCGCCACCGACTGGAATCTCATGACATCATCCCCTATGGCGAATGCACCTTTGACTGCACTCAGCCGAATAAATGAAGCGGTTTTCATACCACCATAACGTGGAAGCTTCTATATTTACACCTTAACATGACATTTTTCCAAGGTGGAAAAAGGCAACAGAACTATGGGAATTCCTCCACATTATTTTTTTTTACGGTCGGGTCGAAAGCAACACCGGATAAGCGAGTGTGAAAATAAGGCAGAGGCTTCTTACTCATGATACAATCAAGGGTTCTGAAGCGTCACTCGTAATACCCTCTCCTACCACCACCAGGAGCGGTACACGTTCACATAGAGAATTTGTCACCCCATCATCGGAATCCCTTGTGGAAGGAAGGGGGGTGCGGACGGAGTGGCTACAATCTTCGTCTCAATGAATTTAATTGAAATTTGTCTTTAAAAAAACATGGAAAATTGCACCGTCAAAGAAAGTTTATAAATCTACAATCTTACAATTCATTCCACGTATAATTAATATAATAAATGACAACAACTCGAGGGGGAGCACTCGGTAGAGTGCATACCTCTACCAGCCATGCTGAATAGTTTACATTTTGTAACGTGTTGAAATATTGTGCTAAACCAGTATATCGTTTTTGGCCCCATCTTGTAATGCTGAAGATGCATTAAAAAAAATTAAATAAATCCCCCATCCGGATGTTCACCAAAATCGAATCGAGTCTTCCTTGTCACACACGGAACCTGTCCACCAAGTGTCATCCAAATTCGTCCATAACATTTTAAAATATCAGGTTCACAGACAGACGGGAGTGAAAAGATAACCTCCGGCCACCTCCGGTGTTGGAAGTAATAAAAAGACCGAAGAGATAAAACAGGAATTTAAGCTTAGAATTGAAAAGTTTGTAGAATTCACGATAACACACACAAAGAATAACAAGGTTATTGTCCTGAAGCCTTCCCTCCTTCCCCACCCCGCCGAACCCACAGTAATTGAGGCCCGTATGATAAACAATAGCTCACAATGAGCATGTAGGTCTAATTCAATACACTAATTAAAGAAGAAATATAACGATAGACAACGATGTGGAGTTCACTACTGATCAATTTAATTTCTGCCCCACTGCCACCCACTTCCCTTTGTGTACAGCCTTTTTAGCTGTATCGGTTAGGGACGCGGCTCTGCCACTGATGCAGTGCCCCTATTACCAGTAAATTGGTGCTCATTTCGCCGACCTCAAAAGGATGACGGGCTGAGTCAACCCCCTGGTGTTAATTCAGCGGCCAACGGGGCTCGAACTCAGGACCTTAGAAACCCAAGCCACCACCCGAACCGCTAAGCCAATGCGAGGCTTCACTGCAACCCACTGACCCCTTTATTATGGACTTTCATGAAAACCACAAACGGATAATGGTACAATACGATTTATAAAATTTACTGGATCTGTACGTCAAACCTTGTGACCTCCGACCAGACCTCATCTGTTCACAACAATGTATTTAGTGGGTAGATCCTATTTTAGGACATGAAGATGTGCTTTGGGGAGTGCGGGGGCACGAAGGCCATCGTCAAATTTTGAGCCCAAAAAATAGAATTGCCTGTCAAACGAACGGGACAACGGGTCTGCGGCTTGCATTACATAGACGACAGAGACTGACGGGCAATCGATGGTTGAGAGAAAGCACTCGGCGCTGTGTGATCGTCCGCTGATTTATTCACAGAAGTATGGTTTTGATCGAGACGGAAGCTTCATGCGGATGACCCGAGCCACAACGAGCGGAACGAACGTTTGTGCTTTAAAACAAATGCTTTGTGCACGTGACGTTTTGCATAACCGAGGAAGGATAACCGATTTTGCATAATGGTAGAGAAAAAGGCGAAGACTCGCCTGATTTTTACCGTCCAGCTTGGTGTTGAGGTCTTCACTGGATTTTTGTTGCTGAGGATGATGTTACAAAAGTCCAAAGGACTGGACGTCTTAAAGTTAGCCAGATAATTGGGTACATGTGTTGACTTGATGGTCGTTTCAACTTTTTCTTTTTCTTTAGTTATTGGAATTATTTTTATTTTATATTATTGAGAAAAAGTGTGTGTGGTGAATGTATTCGTGAACATCTCACTTGCAGGCAATATCTGTGTTGGTGTCCCTGTACAAGCGCTACACGGAGCTAAGTGGTCACCTTTCAGCAGCTGAGGACGAAGCTGTGAGGAGGTTGATGTTGGAGGCCAGGGCAGAGGTATAATTCTTATTCTACCCCACCCTCTGTAACCTCTTTGTATTTCCACCTCTGTATATCTTCCACTCCCCCCCCCCCCCGCTCCCAGTAATCTGTTTCTCCCTCCAACCCCCAGTAATCTTCTTGTTCTCCCCTCCCCCCTCTGTAATATCTGTGTCCACCACCTCCCCCCTACTGCTTGGTAAGAAATTCTGACAGTACACGTTGTGTCTCCCCGACCTTAATAATCCCTGTGCCCCCCCCCCTCCTCCCAAATCTTTGTGTTCTCTTTGTATTATGTGCTCACTTTGACGTCATCATAATAAGCAGCAATTGATGATGTACGATTCCGTGAATGGTGTCATATGATTCTTAAGATGCTGATCATGTCGACAGACTTAAGATGCTACATTCCAGGACAATAGTTCCCTTCGTGTAAGAACCCAAAACAGAAAGCGGAAATGGTGATTACAAAATACCTGTCACGCATGAAACACCTGGCGTTGCCCACAGTGCCAGGCAGTTTCCACCACTGGGGAAAATGAATTTGGTTTTGGGTTGTATTCCCAGGGTGGATAAATGAAGTATCAAAAACGAGGTCGTGTTGCCACCGTACAGTAATGTTGTGAGTACGACACCCACCAACCATGCATTGGGCTTCAGGGTGGGGTGAACAGTCTGGCCAAATTTGAAGCCTCGTCTCCGCACAAATTAACAGCTTTGCTACCCAAGTGGTGCTTCCTGCCAAGATGCCAGCAAGAATGCACCACCCAATGAATAAACAAGGAATTTAATAATAATATTATTAATTTCCAAAAAAAAAAAAGTTTTCAACAATTTCGAGTTAAATAATTTCGACACAAAGACAATGGGCACGGATTTGCAACGGAGCCCGACGCAAGACGATATAAAACGGCTCCGATCACAATCTGTGGCTGAGGTTTTGGGAACGTCACGAGGAAAGCAAGGGGGTGGCAGGAAAAATAACGCTCGCAGGGAAGAATAAAATAAAGCAAAAGAAGACATCCCTCGTGTTGTGGATGATGACTGTCGTCTCGTGTCGCTCGCCCCGAGCACGCCTCGGCCACGCGAGCTCAGCGGGCGGTGAGAGCAGTCATATGTGTGGAGAACCCAGTGATGCTGTCCTTAACTGATATGTATTTAAAATAAAATAAAAAGTTCAAAAAAAAAAAATGAGGACACTGCACTATCAAACTCGTCTTTGAGCATTCTGGTCTTATCTGGGATTCGATTCCCAAGATCTGACTATAAACTGTCAGATGGGATTGGTACGTCAAACACGGGCATTGCACCAAGGTCCTTCTTAGGGAAGTTCAGCTGGGTGTTCTGTCTGCGAGCATTAGTTGGTGGATGTTAGAGATCCCACAGTGTATCATTGTGTACAACCTAGGCCAAATTGCCTGCCCTATTACCGCTGGGAAGGCATTAGATTGGCAAACGACCTAGTGCAATCCTTGCCATGAGACCACTTTGGCAGTACCACACTCACCTTTGTGCAGCCCAGTGATGACTGGGGACAAATGGGCCAGCATGGGTGGACACATTTCATAAAATATCAATTGTGTGATGAAGTTGTAGTACCTCTTTCACAGGTGGGAGAAAAGTGGAACAGAGAAATGGAGACAAGCATTCAGCCTGAATTGTTGGGAACTCGGAAAGGCTAAAAAAAATTTGTATTTTAATCGATATGTTACCAGCTGTTTATGATGTATGCAAATATTGGAGATTGGATGAATGAACATGAGCTTGCCAATATGTACGATCACTTGATTCATGCAGAGGTCTTCTCTTTGCAGCTCGTAGAGAAAAAGGAGACCTGTGATAGTCGGGTCGTGGTTTGGGCAGCTGCCGAGAAGCTGGTGGAAGCAGCATCTGAAGCGGCCTTTCAAGCTGGTGGGTACTTTGGCAAATGCATGGCAACCAGTGAGGCCAACAACATCACTTCGCACTTCAAGGAAGTGGTTGCTGATAAAGTAACGTTCTCGCGGAATAGTGAAGAACCAGTCTTGCTCGTTCGCCAAGCGTCGATCTGTGCCGGCAGGCAGGTAGAACGATGAATGGAATTGATAGGACGTTGATCGAGGTATGTTAACCATGGGAAGCAAGGAAAAGCTGATGTTTACGACATCAACCCTTCGTCGGGACAAGATAACATTTCAGAAAATGAATAGCACTTCAGGTGGTGACTTGTGCTGCATTTGCATTTGTTGTAGGTTTTTACCTTTCAAGACACTTGACTTCGGAGACATCGAACAATAACATACCGACGTTTCAATATGGTCTCCAGTTTGAGGGTATTTATAACTGCCGTTCGATCTCGCCGTGACTTCATTTCATGCTACATCACGCTGGTCAGGACTCGAGGCGAAACCTTTTTGGTAGGTGCACCAGTGTGACCAACCTTCCATTTCAAGATGCGCTGCAAAAATTTTTTTTAACCCCGCCAGAAAAAAAAAAGTCTCGGCCCACCGATTGTGTGATGCTTTGAAACTTGTGGTCAAGTAGATCAATCTGCACGACAGAAATAAATGTGTCACTCGTCGTCGGGTTATTTTAACTTGGCATGTCAAGTCGACGTAATTCGACTGCATCAACATTGCAAGATTACTTGCTATAACATGTCTGGAGAATGCTCTGTTTCGTGCCAATCGGCGGGAAACCTCTTCACATTTGGCGTGCCATTCACGAAAGGGTCAGTCTTGACGTGTCGCACGCAGGTTGTGCTGGGCGATCCATGACAGGCTTGACGGTACGTTTGAAGGCATCCATTTCCGTTCTCACAGACCATCCAGCCATTCTTCCATTGAGCTGGAGTTCTTTGCTTCAACGCAGTCTTTCTTTTGTTTCGGTCTGAGCGCTTGTCGACGTATCGAGAATTCACAAACCGATACATGTTTATGGATCACGTGCCCAACGAATAACAGCCTGTCCCATTGGTGTCACTCTCGTACAACGTTGGGTACATATCCCCGTGTCCGTTTCTGCGGATAAATGGCATGTTGTTTGCACACAATCGCGGACCGTGAATCGAGAAGAAATGGGTGTTGTATCACCGCCACCACCCTGAAATAAAAAAGGCGGGCTTTTAAAAAATAATTTGACTAATACCAGCTGATCACTCCCAGGTCGTGTACCCATCCCACGTGAACAAAATATAAATAGCAAAATTGGTATCCGAGGCATCCTGGGAATGCACGATTGTGGAACCGGCACCTGATCTCGCAGAACATAACCCACACCGTAATGATTGTTCAAAAAAAAAAAGTGTGTTTTAATGTTGAGAAGGGTCAAAATACAACAATCTCGTTTTTGCCCCCCCCCCCCTAATTTTTTTTAATTCCAAATCTTGTATAATAATATGCTTGTTCATGTTTGTGTGTCCATCTGTGTTTCTCTAACAATCCTTCCCACCGATTGGTTGCACAGCTGGCCTGACTCCACCCACCCACAATTTCATCCTGATGAAAAACAAACAAACTTACAGCCACCAAGATGCCTCGTAGCTCTCGTATTCACAATCGCTATGCACTCCCTATACATTTTCCCTTCATTATCAAAAATGCCAAAGCAACAGTTAAAAGGATTTTGAGTCGATAGGTGTTACGGCCTTGTGAAGATTGGCCTCACTGATGTGTATATATATATATATATATATATATATATATATATATATATATATATATATATATATATATATATATATATATATATATATATATATATATATATATATATATATATATATATATAAATATATATATATATATATATATATATATATATAGAGAGAGAGAGAGATATATATATATATATATATATAGCGATCTGTTGACTTGTGCACCGCCCAAATAGCTCCGCATGTGGCATTCTCTCGAGAAAAGATGAAACCCATGTTATTGGAAATTTGTCCGAGGCCATTATTTACTTCTTCTTTTGTTTGTTTTTTTTTCAATTCAAAACATTCGATTTTTGCAAAACACTATCGTGGGAAAAACATTGAAACCACGTTTGCCAATTACTTCCGTCTGAGTAACGGGCGCGTTTTCACTCCACCCCACTGCACATGTGCAGTCTCCCTCCGCAAGACATCATGGGTGGTGGGTCTCATGGTGGAAGACGATCGGTCGACGAACGAGAGCGGTCATTGTGTAAAGCGGTATGTACGCAATTTTCGTTGCATATTTATTTATAAACCGAGCTGAGAGGATTACCTGTTAAATCCCACGTCCCGCATAATGAGTGCTTCGCCAAGCACACCTCGTATCGAGAAGCAGCGACAGAGTGTAACTTCAAGCGATGCAGATAGACATTATTAAAAGACATTGGCGTGGTGAAAGAACAACACAAATTGGACGTGGACATGAAATCGCTGCATCCGCTGAATAAAATATAAACAGCAAAATTCGTACCAGAGGCATCCTGGGAATGCGTTCGTGCGGAACCAGCAGTTGTTCAAAGTCATCCGGAAATGAAGCTCCTCCTGTACCACTCTGAAAACGCACGAGCGCTAAAGGGGCGACCTCAAGCCACAGTTTTCTGTCATATGGAGGTCAAGTCCGAAGGATTGGATGACTGTGTTGGTGTGCACCAGGATTACGTAATTGATTTCTGCAAGGAAAGTTGGTCTAAGGGGGTGACAAAACGTATTGGATTATCGCACCAGTTTTGTATCTGCACAGGATGGGCAGGGGGCATTGCGTCCAAGGAGTTAAGCTTTGTTGGTTTTGGGGATTGCTCTCTTTGGTATGATTTTAAGTGAAGCTGGAGAAGGCTTGAAGTGGGAGGGGATTGGCATTCTCTCAAGCAGGGCATAAAACCCATGTCATTATCAGTGTTTTTTTTGTTTGTTATTTTTTTAAACAATGTATATTTAATATATGTATGCATCAGGAAGAAGACAATTGGTTTTGGATCGTTTATTGTCGCATATCTTTTCCGCATATCTCGCAGGATTTTGAGTTGGTGAGGTGACTATGACGGGTGCGGATGGGGTTTGAAGACTTGGAATGAGGAGAGGATTGACTCCTTGGGGTTGGGAGGGGGAGAGTGAGGACTTAGTCATATTTTACAATTTGCATTATGTGGAAGTTCTACGGGTCCCTGCTCGGCTAATATATTGATTGGTTAAGTGACACCACCAGACAGTATGTACACTGTTTGTATGCATAGCATGCACATGAACCTGTAAACATACAAACTAGAACAGAATTCGGTGGAGCACATACCTCCGCCAGGCTGAACAGTTTATGTTTTTTTTTTATCCCACCGATACGCCAGATATGCATCTGTACATGAACCAAAATCTAATCGGCTTGTTCTCGTCGCCGAACTAACTCGTCGCCAAGTTTTGTCATAACTCGTCAACTTTTTGAGATCATTGCGACGTATCGTTTTTGGCCCCATCTCTCAAGTGGTGGAGAATCACTTAAAAAAAATTATCGAATCGATTCGTTCTCATCACGCACCCAACCTGCCAACCAAGTTTCGTCCAAAAACGTAACCTTTTGAGATATCCTACTCACAGACAGACAGACAGACAGACGAACAAACGGGTGAAACCGCAACCTCCGTCCACCTTCAGTGGTGGAGGTAACCAGAATGTGCTCGAGGGAGGTGAATCCTCACAACAGTTTAGTTTAGGATATGTATTCTAAGCTGGAACCCAAGGTAATTTGAGAATTGTATTGTCTTTTTAAAATCTATTGATCAAAAACTGATCGTCTCACATATTACCTGCAGGTGGGTCAATCTTGTTCGCATGTTGTACAAAGGCCGCGTAACTTGGGATGGACACAAAAATGCTACCTATGAAATGAGCAGTGCTGAATCATTTGTTCGTTTTTTTTTTCTCTCTCGATCTTTTCCCACAGGCGCAGAGCAGGCGTCGCTGCTGGCGCGAACACACCTCGATGCTGTCCATTCTCATGTAGAGTCCAGTATCAGAAAAGTGACTGAGGCCCACAGCAGGCTGACCAAGGCACAGGCAACCGAGATTAAACACGTGGATGTTAGCGCCGGAAGACCCGTGCAAACGCTTTTGGAGGAAGAACAGCTTCCAGAACAATATCTTCGTGAGGACTGAACGTTTTGGATATATATCTCTATCTCTATCTCTATCTCTATCTCTATCTCTCTCAGATCAGGCGAGTGCTAGTCACGCTCTCCTGTACATATTTTGATTTACCTGCTTATCGCACTACATGCCTTCTTGTTGAATGGTTTGCATTGGCGGGAACAAACGTCTGGGTGGCAGACGGGCAGTTGTTCTTTGCAGATTATGTGGTTTTACTGTGCGAGACAATCCGTGGCTCATGCTCACCATTACAGTCAGGAGGTATGATGTATATCTATGTCTCTATGTCTCATTGTCTCTATGTCTATCTCTATTGCTATATCTCTCTCTCTATCTCTATTGCTATCTCTCTGTCTCTCTCCGGATGCTCTTCGCAACTGACTGTTACTCACCCGAATATAACTCGAGCTTTATGCAACACCAGTCCTGGCCTTTTAACATACAACGTCGTTGCCTTCGGTTTTGAATTACCCACTTCACCCAAGCAAGTCAAGTTTGAAGCTCTTCCTTCACACCACTACCTTTGCGTTGATTAAATGAAGTTGGATCATCTGATACACTTCTGCCATTTCGTATTTATTTTTTGAAACCAAGAGACGCATTTCTGTGAAGACTGACCGCCGGGGCCGCTCTCGTTGCTTTATCTGCCAGTTCAATATCGTGTGTTGCAATCTTGTCAAAACGTTTCACTGCCACATCTGCAGGTGTTCCGAGTTCTCGCCGAGGTTAGAATTTTGATGAAATAAATGGCTTTTTAACTTCGTCCTTTGAACGGTAAGACATGGTTTTGTTTCGCGTCCCACAACAATTGGACGAGTCAGTGTCACTTTCTGAAGACGAAGAGGTATTAGCGCTCAAATGGCAAGTGAACACTTTGACATGATATTCACAATATCGGCTTCATTTAAGAAGTCGGTGGTTGGAGCGGTTGACCACGATACTGGATCGGATTAGGATATCCTAATCCTCTTGTGGCCTTGTCTCCCAACGCAGATCTGAAGGCGAATACAATCCTTGTTGGAAAATAGAAATCTTGTGTAAGGATGAGTTTGTTCTTTTTTTTTTTTTTTAATCAGTTTTAAAATATAAACTCTTGATGTGATCAGTAAAGGCTTTGCTTGGATCACGATGGTGTGAATTTACTTTGTTGTGCACAATTAAGATTTAGCATTAGTTATGGTTCCGGGTGAAACTGGTCAGTAAGACCGGTTTTACGTCAACCGAGTGAATGTGTCGTCATTGTCTTTGTGATTTCAAAAAAAAAAACATTTTGGATTGTTTTTTTACTTTACAATAATTTTAAAGGAAACCTGATTCACAGGGAGTGAAGAGAAATAAACGAGTGGCTCCAGCTATTGGAAAGGAAGAATCATGTAGATTTGGTAAAAATGCTATGTATTTAGGGCTGGCAGGATATCTGAGGTTTGCACACTCCCCTCGCAGCTGTCTCGCCTGGGTTTGAATCACCACCCAGCTATACACTGTCATCCCGGTGTTTCACAAGCAGGTGTGCCGTCCCTCGCATGGCAATTAAACTGGTTGTCCCGTGTGCCGACCTTAGTTGCTGGACGTTAAAGATCCCACGGTGTCCTTTTCAAAAAGTTAATGAGTTATCATCGGCACCATGAACAAATTACTGTCTTCATTCGAACGACAGGCCTGGCCAGCCGGTTCGTGAAAGATTTGAGCCAAAACCGTTCCCCCAGGCCGACCCCACAAGGATGTGGGAATAATTGGGAATTGGTTAAATAAGCAATATCGAGTTAATAATGGGGGAGGAGGTTCAATTCGAAAACGTTTGTTACTCCGACTTGTCTGGATCCATCGGCTAATTGCATTCACCGGCTCTGAGCTGGTAATGTGAAACGCACATCGTCGCTAATTGGATATGGTGAAAGGTAAGATATGGTGAAAGGTAAGTCTGCCAACTTCTATCAACATCACAATGCCGAATGGACCCCTCTTCCACCCCCATCAGATAATTGAATAGCATTTCACCCACTGCTCCTGCGATCCATCTTCCCAGACGTTTCAAAGGGGTTCATGTTCGGACTCTGGTACCCAGAGTGAATGTGTGATTGGCGTTTGTTTATTTGAACGGTGCTATAACTCGATCACCCCAACGCCAGACTGTGCCCATAGCCCAATGGTGAGAGAGGAGGGGTGCAACACGTCATGGGTGATGTGGGTGGCCTATGGCTATAAAAGTGGGTGCACCAGGCCGAAGTGGAGTGCCAGGATTCAGCTTGGGAGGAAGCTCGGTAATTCGCTCGACCTGCCGCACCAGAGGCACGTCCTCTGCTCTCCTCTTAAGCCGTAGCACGTGGGATGCAGCGGCTCGTTCCTTATGGAGCAGCTGGAACCTGAGACTTTTATGATCCTGTGGTGTCATGCTGGGCATCGCCCAGTATTTCTTGTCTCGTGACTCCCTTTATTTCTCTACTGTGGTATGAATGATTGGGCCCACTAAGGCTTAGGTTATTTAAGGATCTTGCATTCGTTGGTTTGTTGGCTGCACAACGATAAGGGTTATAGGATTTATTGTTGATTCAGTATGACAACATATCCGTCATCGCACTGCTGGTGCGACTGGTTATCCTCATACGCAGTGTTTCAATGTTAGCAACAGAGGTTTGGAAAACAATCCTTGATATACGCCAACAAGAAGTAGTCTAAGGGCATCACATCAGGAGACGGTGGAGAGCAGGGGACTACCCCACCACATCCAGTCCTCGACTCCCCTGCCCACGCTTCCCCCTCACGACTCCTATTTGGGTAGTTTCGATGGAACATCATTAATCAAACGGAGAACCAAATACTGCACTGGAGTCATCAGAAGGAACCTAAAGAAGTAAAAAGAGCAAAGATGGAGTCATCAGGAGGAACCTGGAAAGGATTCTGGGTTTAGCAGCTTCTCCATAAGCCTCAAACCCCATCCAAGCGCACATGGCACAACAGTCGATTCAGTTTGTCCGAGACCCAGGAAATCTTTTTTTTTTTGTATACCTTGTCGAGGCTCGTTTGAAAGCGAATACACAACGCACAGCAAGGGGGGGGGGCATGAAACAAGAGGGAAGGACAAAACAGTGGGCAACAGAGACATTAGGAGATCTGTGGAAGGGGAGGGATGGGACGGGGAACATGTAGAATACAAGATGGACATTTCAGGGACTTTCAGGAAGGAAAGCAGAGAATTTGAAGGATGTGGGCTTGGATGGATTATCGGGGGTAGAAAAGATCGAGGATTTGGATGGGGGATGATAAGAGGTGGTGGTGAACAGCTGTTTTGAAGGCCTGGAGGGAAGAATGGGATTGAATAGAGTGAGAGAGTTTATTCCAAAGGTGGGAAAAAAGAGGAATGAAAGTGAAGATGAGCAGTGATTCGTGATTTTGGTAGTTTTACCAGAAGGGGGTTGTTGGCGGACCTTGAGCGCCTTGTGGAAATGTGGTGGGGACAAATTGCAGAGAGAGCAGGGGGGGGCGAGGCTGGAGAGGAGACTGTCAAAGACAGAAAGACCACCAACCAGCCTGCGGTGAGAGGCCCAAAGACAGCCTCATCGCGAGAGATACCAATGATCCGAAATGCCTTGGTTTCCACAGCGTGAAGCCAAGAAAGGTGGGAGGCAGGAGCACCAGCCCAGAGGGGAGAGCAGTACTCCATCAGGTTGCAGACGAAAGCTTAGTAAGTGGTCAGGAGCTCAGGAGGGCCGAGGAAGGACTTTGCACGACGGAGGATTCCCAGTCGGCGACTGGCTTTTGAGGCGCGGTTTGAAATGTGGCTTTCCCAAGAAAAGTCATGGCAGATAATGAGACCCAGAAGCTTCAAAGAAAGGACTTCTTCCAGAGGATTGTTGAGAAAGTGGATGTGGGGGGGGGGGAGTGGGTTCTAACAGTCCTTTTGGAGAGGCATAGTGAGAGTGTGAGATTTGTCTGGATTGAAAGACATGTTCCATGTGTTGGACCAGTTTGTGATTTTATCCAGATCTGCAGTGAGAGAAGAAGCTGCTGCTTGCCGGTCTGAAGGATGACCGATGGTACGGCAGAGGGTGGAGTCATCAGCAAAGAGATAAAGAGGATTTTCTAGAGAGTCGGAGAGATCATTGATGAAAACCAGAAAAAGAACAGGGTCCAGAACGCTACCTTGAGGAACTCCAGCCTGGACAGGAAGAGGGGATGAAAGAACTCCATTTAGGGCCACACATTGACTGCGACAGGAGAGGAAGTCTGTGAGCCATGAGTGGAGATGGCCTTGGATACCATAGGAAGAGAGTTTGGTGAGCAGGGCAGGGTGCTAGACAGTGTCAAAAACACGTGATATGTCAGGGATATGTCTCTGATTTCATGTCTGGCATTGAGGACCTCCATCCATTGTTGGGAGAGGAGAAGCAGCATATCCAGGGAAGAGTGACCTGGTCTGAAACCAAATTGACGATCGGAAAATCAAGCCATTGGAGAAGAGGAAGGATTTAATGTCTGAAGCGATGATAGATTCCATCATCCATCCCATCTTTGTGAATAAACTGTGAAAATGCTTCCGTGTTCTTTGCTCTCCCTTCCCATTCACTTGTTAAATATGCACATGAAGTCACTTGGTCTCTGAATGAATGGAGTTGCCCTGATCGCAATTGGCTTCAGTTATTAATCGTCGGTTGACAGATTGGGTTCAGGATGATCAGCATCTGCACGGACGGTGACCGCTCGAAGTCTCAAACCGCCATTTGGGTCCTGCGTGCGAGGGAGTACCAGCGCTCGAAGCATCAGCTCAGATGTTCCATCAAAGTACGGCAGCACTTGCCTTGCTTTATACACAATCGATGAAAGTAATAATGAAGGAGGCTTTGCTTCATCATGTTGCGAGATGCCCAGAATTCCTCGGACAAAGACCTTTATAAGGACGAGTTTCCTGATCCATGGGCGAGTCGTTTAAGAGAAAATAGAACAGATGGCTGCCAAGCTCGCTCACTCAAATAAAACCGAAGATAACAAAAATAACCCTGGTTTGAAGCAAAAACCTGTTTACTGCCAATGTGCATATGTAATACTGTTGTGGGCCGGGGTTCGGTGGCGATAAACGACCACTCGGGGGAGCAGTAGGGTCGTCTCCACCGAACACCCGGGAATTTAGGTCGTGACTCTCGGATAAGTCCGAAAGGTCACGGGTCCCTTCACGGACCGTGATCGCCAATATTTTGATGGCGTGGGGTACGGTTAATTGCCTAATTTAAATCCACCTAAGTAAACAAATCATCGCACTACCGGGGAAAACCACACCCTCGACGGACCTCTGGCGGAACGGGCTGTTTCCCGAGCCCGATCCGGGTGGAAACCGAGCGGGGATTACCAAGATCCGTCGGTCCAAATGAACAATTTACGGCACGAACGGCCTTACTACTTCTCAAGCCCGCACCGTGCTGGGTCAATGGTAGAAACGACAGGCAACGAACTGGAACATTTAACAGATATTTATTTATAATGATAATACACAGTGCAGACTTAATCACGAATATCAGGCAGGCAATGTACAGTGAGCAAAAGCACTTAAAAATTCTACTTAAAGAAGGGCCACACACAGAAACACACACCCAAAAAGAAATGGACCCCGTGGGTCTTTATTCGGTCCCTCAGCCCAGGAGGGAAAGGCGAGCTGGGGACCAGGGTCCTGTCGATACCTGGCCGTCTCGTGCGGTTCGGCCTGCGACTGCACGTGTGGGACCCGTGGTCCGTGGGAGCTTGGATGGCGAGCAGCCGAGACTCCAGACTCGGCGACGAGGATAAAGCGCCCAATGTGGGGCGAAACAGGAGCAATGACGACGAGCCCAGACACGAACCCTTCTCACTCGACCGACCGCGCGACCACCAAGACCGCTTGAATCACGACCAAGACCAAGCCACACCGACCGACTGCTCACCACCCGACTTATTCCTCGGCGTTCTGGCTTCTAATTGGCTGGGGCACGCGTGCGATGCTCGCCCTTGGCTCATTGGGCAGAGGAAACACCCCATGCCCTTTTTTGGAGCGGGGCTCCGATCTGAGGCGATGGAAGCCCTGCCCACATCTGTGCTCAGCACGCATGCGCGTGAGGAAGGCCGATGATGGCAGGAGCAAAGGAGGGATCTATGTAAGATGTAAAAAAAAAAACTGACTATAAAAGAAACCCGCAGTGCACACATGAAATTAACCCATTAGACAGAAGGACGGGATCCTAACTATAACGCATACTTATCGAAATAACTGAACTGCGGGGACTGCTGACTGTCTGTGTGCAAGAGGCTTCTAAATCCGTAACAATACATCATGGGTCGATAGCTTGGATAGATTCCGATTGCACTCGCCAGAGGCCTGAAGCATGAGGCTTATACCTTCCCAAGTCCCATGCCGCCTATTGACTCCAACCTTTCGATATTTGATGATCCTTTTAACTGTCGCTTCACCCGGTCATTTTACAATGAAGGGAAAACATATAGGGAGGGCATGGCGATTGTGAATGACATCTCTGAACATGTCTTTGGCTTTGAGTAGCACCAACGTGGTGGCTGTATATGATGTTATACCACTTTTTATTTTTTTATTTGCAAAGAGCCTTTTTTATATGAAAAAAAATCAAAACATTAAAACAGCTGAGGACGTGCACCATGACTGAAACCTGAAACGGAACGTTGCACATAAATGGATGGACAAACCAGCGTATTATATCGATAGATAGATGTATATAGTAGTGTCAAGTTCCAAAATCATCATACTTATTACCAGCAAAGATATCACTGCATATTTCTTTACAGAAATGAAACAAACAAACAAATTCAGGAGCGATCAAGGCAGCGGTCATATTACCTATACACTGCCCGGGTTAAATTTTTCTGTCCGATTGAAAAGATTATAATTTTCCTGTAGGTTTGGATTAATTTAAAGCAACTTTTAGTGAATAATTTTTCTCTCCAAGGAGCATTTCCATGATTCAGAGTGGGACACAGACAGACAGGTGGCCGAATATGTATCATCATTTTGCATGGGCTCACTATCCACCTCATTCCAGAGAGTGCATGAGCCTCTGAGCAAATTCACAATTTTAACCCATCCCGCTCTTCTGCCCTTTGCCCACATCTTTCATTATATGAGGAGTGGGGGGAGAGAGAGGAGTGGGGGTGGGGGGAGAGAGAAGAGTGGGTGGGGGGAGAGAGAAGAGTGGGTGGGGGGAGAGAAGAGTGGGTGGGGGGAGAGAGGAGTGGGTGGGAGAGAGGTGGGTGGGTGGGTGGGAGAGAGGTGGGTGGGTGGGTGGGAGAGAGGTGGGTGGGTGGGTGGGAGAGAGGTGGGTGGGTGGGTGGGAGAGAGGTGGGTGGGTGGGGGGAGAGAGGTGGGTGGGTGGGGGGAGAGAGGTGGGTGGGTGGGGGGAGAGAGGTGGGTGGGTGGGTGGGTGGGGGGAGAGAGGTGGGTGGGTGGGGGGAGAGAGGAGTGGGTGGGTGGGTGGGGGGGGAGAGAGAAGAGTGGGTGGGTGGGGGAGAGAGAAGAGTGGGTAGGGGAGAGAAGAGTGGGTGGGTGGGAGAGAGAAGAGTGGGTGAGTGGGGGAGAGAGAAGAGTGGGTGAGTGGGGGAGAGAGAAGAGTGGGTGGGGGGAGAGAGAAGAGTGTGTGGGTGTGGAGAGAAGGGTGGGTGGGGAGAGAAAAATGGGTGGGGGAGAGAAAAATGGGTGGGGAAGAAAGATTTGGGGGGGAGTGAGAGGAGTGGGGGGGAGAGAGAGGTGTGGGTGGGAGAGAGAAGAGTGGGTGGGTGGGAGAGAGAAGAGTGGGTGGGTGGGAGAGAGAAGAGTGGGTGGGTGGGAGAGAGAAGAGTGGGTGGGTGGGAGAGAGAAGAGTGGGTGGGTGGGAGAGAGAAGAGTGGGTGGGTGGGAGAGAGAAGAGTGGGTGGGTGGGAGAGAGAAGAGTGGGTGGGTGGAGAGAGAGAAGAGTGGGTGGGTGGGAGAGAGAAGAGTGGGTGGGTGGGAGAGAGAAGTGGGTGGGTGGGAGAGAAGAGTGGGTGGGTGGGAGAGAGAAGAGTGGGTGGGTGGGTGGGAGAGAGAGAAGGGTGGGTGGGAGAGAGAAGAGTGGGTGGGTGGGAGAGAGAAGAGTGGGTGGGAGAGAGAAGAGTGGGTGGGTGGGAGAGAGAAGAGTGGGTGGGTGGAAGAGAGAAGAGTGGGTGGGTGGGAGAGAGAAGAGTGGGTGGGTGGGAGAGAGAAGAGTGGGTGGGTGGGAGAGAGAAGAAGAGTGGGTGGGTGGGAGAGAGAAGAGTGGGTGGGAGAGAGAAGAGTGGGTGGGTGGGAGAGAGAAGGGGGGGGGGGTGGGAGAGAGAAGAGTGGGTGGGGGGGAGAGAGAAGAGTGGGGGAGAGAGAAGAGTGGGTGGGGGAGAGAGAAGAGTGGGTGGGGGGGAGAGAGAAGAGTGGGTGGGGGAGAGAGAAGAGTGGGTGGGTGGAGAGAGAAGAGTGGGTGGGGAGAGAAGGGTGGGTGGGGAGAGAAAAATGGGTGGGGGAGAGAAAAATGGGTGGGGAAGAAAGATTTGGGGGGAGTGAGAGGAGTGGGGGGGGGAAAAGAGAGGAGTGGGAGGGGGGAGAGAGAGGAGTGGCAGGGGAGAGAAGAGTGGGGGGGGAGAGAAGAGTGGGTGGGAGGGGAGAGGTGTTGGTGGGGGGGGGAGAGTTGTTGGTGGGGGGGAAGAGAGGTGTTGGTGGGGGGGAAGAGAGAGGTGGGGGGAAGAGAGAGGAGTGGGGGGGGAAGAGAGAGAGGAGTGGGGGGGGAAGAGAGAGGAGTGGGGGGGGAGAGAGAGGAGTGGGGGGGAAGAGAGAGGAGTGGGGGGGGAAGAGAGAGAGAGTGGGGGGGAAGAGAGAGAGGAGTGGGGGGGGAAGAGAGAGAGGAGTGGGGGGGGGAAGAGAGAGGAGTGGGGGGGAGAGAGGAGTGGGAGGGGGGAGAGAGGAGTGGGAGGGGGAGAGAAGAGTGGGGGGGGGAGAGAAGAGTAGGGGGGAGAGAAGAGTGGGTGGGAGGGGAGAGGAGTTGGTGGGGGGGGGAAGAGAGGTGTTGGTGGGGGGGGGGAAGAGAGGAGTGGGGGGAAGAGAGAGAGAGGAGTGGGGGGAAGAGAGAGAGAGTGGGGGGGGGGAGAGAGAGAGAAGTGGGGGGGAGAGAGAGAGGAGTGGGGGAGAGACAGAGGAGTGGGGGAGAGAGAGAGAGGAGTGGGGGAGAGAGAGGAGTGGGGGAGAGAGAGAGTGGGGGGAGAGAGGTGGGTGGGGGGAGAGAGAAGAGTGGGGGGGAGAGAGAAGAGTGGGTGGGAGAGAGAAGAGTGGGTGGGAGGGGAGAGGTGTTGGTGGGGGGGAGAGTTGTTGGTGGGGGGAAGAGAGGTGTTGGTGGGGGGGAAGAGAGGAGTGGGGGGAGAGAGAGAGAGTGGGGGGAAGAGAGAGAGAGTGGGGGGGAAGAAGAGAGAGGAGTGGGGGGGGAAGAGAGAGAGGTGGGGGGGGAAGAGAGAGAGAGGTGGGGGGAAGAGAGAGAGGAGTGGGGGGGGAAGAGAGAGGAGTGGGGGGAAGAGAGAGAGAGTGGGGGGGAAGAGAGAGGAGTGGGGGGGGAAGAGAGAGGAGTGGGGGGGGGAAGAGAGGAGTGGGGGTGGAAGAGAGAGGAGTGGGGGGGGAGAGAGGAGTGGGAGGGGAGAGAGAGGAGTGGCGGGGAGAGAAGAGTGGGGGGGAGAGAAGAGTAGGGGGGAGAGAAGAGTGGGTGGGAGGGGGAGAGGAGTTGGTGGGGGGGAAGAGAGGTGTTGGTGGGGGGAGGAAGAGAGAGGAGTGGGGGGAAGAGAGGAGTGGGGGGGGAAGAGAGAGGAGTGGGGGGAAGAGAGAGGAGTGGGGGGGGGAGAGAGAGAAGTGGGGGGGGGAGAGAGAGGAGTGGGGGGGGGAGAGAGAGGAGTGGGGGGGGAGAGAGAGGAGTGGGGGGGAGAGAGAGGAGTGGGGGGAGAGAGAGGAGTGGGGGGGAGAGAGGTGGGTGGGGGGGGAGAGGTGGGTGGGGGGGAGAGAGAAGAGTGGGTGGGAGAGAGAAGAGTGGGTGGGGAGAGAGAAGAGTGGGTGGGGGAGAGAAGAGTGGGTGGGTGGGGGAGAGAGAAGAGTGGGTGGGGGGAGAGAGAAGAGTGGGTGGGGGAGAGAGAAGAGTGGGTGGGGGAGAGAGAAGAGTGGGTGGGTGGGGGAGAGAAAATGGGTGGGGAAGAAAGATTTGGGGGGGGGAAGTGAGAGGAGTGGGGGGGGGGAGAGAGAGGAGTGGGAGGGGAGAGAGAGGAGTGGCGGGGGAGAGAAGAGTGGGGGGGAGAGAAGAGTGGGTGGGAGGGGGGAGAGGTGTTGGTGGGGGGGGAAGAGAGGTGTTGGTGGGGGGGAAGAGAGGAGTGGGGGGGGGAGAGAGGGGGGGGGGGAAGAGAGAGGAGTGGGGGGGGGAAGAGAGAGAGGTGGGGGGGGGGGGGAGAGAGAGGAGTGGGGGGGAAGAGAGAGGAGTGGGGGGGGGAGAGAGAGGAGTGGGGGGAAGAGAGAGGAGTGGGGGGGGAGAGAGGTGGGGGGGAAGAGAGAGAGGAGTGGGGGGGGGAAGAGAGAGAGTGGGGGGGAAGAGAGAGAGGAGTGGGGGGGAAGAGAGAGAGGTGGGGGGAAGAGAGAGGAGTGGGGGGGGGGAGAGAGGGAGGGGAGAGAGAGGGGAGAGAGGAGTGGCGGGGGAGAGAAGAGTGGGGGGGAGAGAGAAGAGTGGGGGGGGAGAGAAGAGTGGGTGGGAGAGAGAGAAGAGTGGGTGGGAGAGAGAAGAGTGGGTGGGTGGGAGAGAGAAGAGTGGGCGAGTGGGGGAGAGAGAAGAGTGGGTGGGTGGGGAGAGAGAAGAGTGGGTGGGTGGGGGGGAGAGAGAAGAGTGGGTGGGGGAGAGAGAGAAGAGTGGGTGGGGGAGAGAGAAGAGTGGGTGGGTGGGGAGAGAAGGGTGGGTGGGTGGGGAGAGAAGGGTGGGTGGGGAGAGAGAAAAATGGGGGGAAGAAAGATTTGGGGGGGGAAGTGAGAGGAGTGGGGGGGGGAGAGAGAGGAGTGGGAGGGGGAGAGAGAGGAGTGGAGGGGGGAGAGAAGAGTGGGTGGGAGAGAAGAGTGGGTGGGAGAGAAGAGTGGGTGGGAGAGAAGAGTGGGTGGGAGGGGGGGGAAGAGAGAGGAGGGGGAAGAGAGAGGAGTGGGGGGGAAGAGAGAGAGGAGTGGGGGGGAAGCGAGATGAGTGGGGGGAAGCGAGAGGAGTGGGGGGGAAGCGAGAGGAGTGGGGGGAAGAGAGAGAGGAGTGGGGGGAAGAGAGAGAAGTGGGGGGGGGAAGAGAGAGAGGAGTGGGGGGGGGAAGAGAGAGAGGAGTGGGGGGGGAAGAGAGAGAGGAGTGGGGGGGAAGAGAGAGAGAGGAGTGGGGGGGAAGAGAGAGGAGTGGGGGGAAGGAGAGAGGAGTGGGGGGGGAAGGAGAGGAGTGGGGGGGGAAAGAGAGAGGAGTGGGGGAAAGAGAGAGGAGTGGGGGGAGGGAAGAGAGAGGAGTGGGGAAGGGGAAGAGAGAGGAGTGGGGGAGGGGAAGAGAGAGGAGTGGCGGGGGGGAAGAGAGAGGAGTGGGGGGGGGAGAGAGAGGAGTGGGGGAGGGGAAGAGAGAGGAGTGGGGGAGGAAGAGAGAGAGGAGTGGGGGGGAAGAGAGAGGAGTGGAGGGGAAAGAGAGAGGAGTGGGGGAGGGGAAGAGAGAGGAGTGGGGGGGTACACAGAGGAGTGGGGGTGGGACGGAGTGTGGGGGGGGGAGTGGTAGGATGGAGCAGAGGGAGAGAAGACACGAAGGTTAAGCAAATCAATGTCATTCAGAAATGAAGATTAAGGTTATAGTCCAGGAGCAAGGACCTGAAAAAAAATGAAATCGTCCAACACTCCCTCCAGAAAAGGTTTGACTTGACAGAGTGGTAGAATAGACCCCATAGAACACCTCCAGGTAGTTTGTGGTTTCAAATTGTGGTATCATTAAAATTCTACAGGCCATTATACATACCAAGGGTACTTACCAAGAGGGTCACTGTGGGCTTGCAAAATTTAGGGGGAGGGGTAACGTAAACGTGAATATCTTTGTTTAGACTCAACCAATTTTCAATATTGAGGTATCATTGGCTTCGTATTATAATTCTATTTCAGAGTATGTACAGAAATGTCGATATTCATTCAACTGTACAACCACAAGAGGTAAAAATCACAAACAAATCAAATATTATGAGCTTTTTTATATTTTAGGCATCTTTTAGAGCATACTAAGTTATCAAGTCAAACTTTTCTGTAGTGGGTGTTGAACAATTGAATTTTTCACAGGTTCATGCTGCTGGACTAAAAAATGCTGTGTTAGTCTATTTTTTATGAAATTCTTATGGACTAGATAATTACAAAAATAAAGTTTAAAACGTCATGTTAATAATGATGGTAAAAGAGGCTGTGGGCTAACATAGTTGACTTTCTGTGTCATTCCAGATTGAACATCTGAAAGAATCCTACGAGCCAACTGAAGCAATGGCCAGTTCAGAGAGTCAGGCAGGAGTGCAACTTTTACCTGTAAAGAGACAGAAGTTGACTAACTTTCACAAGTGCATAATTTGTCAGATGGACTCAAACGAGACACTGAGGAAAGCCCGAGATACCTCCATACAGACACTTGTTGCAGCACTGGAACTCTGACGAGATGAAGTATACGAACGTTTAAAATCAGATTTTGACAGTTTGGCAACCGCGGATGTTAAATGGCACTCAAATTGCTACGAAAAATGGACAAGCAAAGAAAACATGCGTTACATGCAGAGGAGAAGATCTGCATTCTCACCGACACCAGCAGAAGAATCTAAGATTGGCACACAATCTGAAACAAGTTTGACGGAGACCTCCAGGGTATCCAGGTCCCAATCAACGTCCACTGACTGGACTATGTGCCTCTTCTGCAAGAAGAAAACACACAGAAGGGTAAAGGAGATGACCATGGTCAAAACTTTCCAAGCCTCTGAAACTATTGTGCAAGCAGCGACCGCAAAGGGCGATGAGGACATGTTACGGACTACTGGTGCTGTCAGTAACGATCTAGTGGCAGCAGAAGCTAGATACCACATAGCTTGCCATGCCTCATACATCAGCAAAGCTAATCTGCAGTATGCTGGCTTCCATGAAGGGAGACAAGAAACCTGTTACGATACGGCATTCAAGCAATTGGCTGAAGATATCTCTGCTGACCTGAATGGTGGGAAGGCCTTTGATATGACAATTCTTCTGGACAGATACAATCATTTTCTGCATGGACAGGGAGTGGCAGTCGACAGCTACACGACTCAGCGACTCAAACTTCGACTAAAGAAACACTATGGAGATGACATTGTCTTCCATAAGCCATATGATCTTTTGTACTCAAGCTCCATTTCCCTTCAAGATGTCATCAACTCTGCCCATCAGTGTAACACCGCAACAGCCACGGGTGTACCAAGAAAACCGCCCACAACAGCGATGGATGATTGCGACAGGGTGACTCTGCTGTACCGCACTGCGAAACTCATCAAGTCGGAGATCAATGAATGCCAAGGCATATCGGTCCGACCACCTAATATCATGGATCTAACCCTGATAAAATCCAAATCTGTGATACCAGACAGTCTTTACTGGCTACTACGCTGGGTTATTGCCAAACCAGAAAAGGAAGATGAAGATGAGTTTTTAGCACCAGAATGTAGCAACTCATCAGATGAAAGACGTGTTTTGATGCTTGCTCAGGATGTTGTACACTGTGCGACTCATGCTAGAACTAACATGCCCAAGCATGTGGCCCTGGGAATTGCAGTTCGCCATATGACGAGGTCAAAACAGCTCATTACCATGCTGAGCAGAATGGGCCACTGTGACTCCTACGATGATGTTGAGGCAACCGACACATGCCATGCACAGAAGCATGTGCATGTATGGCCGAAGAAACTTGTGAAAATCCAAGAACAATCTTTGAATCCAGTGGTGAAGAAGACGCTGACTAAAAGTTACAACAGATGACATCTTCATGCTTCCATGGCGAATGTGATTCCTTGTTGCCAGACACAAATATTACAAACCGCTCTGATGAATGTGCTTCCGTGCAACCATGCACAACTATTATGATTCGCTCTCACTAATGTGCTTCTGTGTTGTCATGCACAGCTCCCAGTGTCGACCATGATAACTATTATCATCCACTATGATGAATGAGTAGCTGCCGTGCTGCCAGCGACAACTATTATAAGCAGCTTTCACTCATGTTCTTCCGTGTTGCCAAAGACAACTATTATACTCGGCTCTGATGTATGCATGTGCTTCCGTGTTGCTATACAATAGTAAAAGACGAACGCTAAAAATAACAGTTGCAGTTTTCTTTATTCGTGCCTCTGTATGTACATGAATTTCTGCAGAACAATACTTTCTTAAGCGTTTGATTTCCAAAATGTGAAACATACCATTAGTAATTGAGAAACACCGTTCACCTTCATATGAGAACACAATTAAAAATGTCAGAAAGTTTGAATTAGTGTGATATTTTAGCTTTGGTGATGCCATGGCAAAGGGAATTTTTAAAATAACTGTGCATACTCCGATAGAGAATTATAATACGAAGCCAATGATACCTCAATATTGAAAATTGGTTGAGTCTAAACAAAGATATTCACGTTTACGTTAACCCTCCCCCTAAATTTTGCGAGCCCACAGTGACCCTCTTGGTAAGTACCCTTGGTATGTATAATGGCCTGTAGAATTTTAATGATACCACAATTTGAAACCACATACTACCTGGAGGTGTTCTATAGGGTCTATTCTACCAACCTGTCCAGTCAAACCTTTTCTGTAGGGGGTGTTGAACGAATTTCCTTATTTGGCCTCATATGAGAAATGGCTGCTGGACTCTTAAGAGATTCTCGAGGTTATAGTATGTGCAGAAATGAAATAAAGCCACAGATACTGGCATCTCTGGGCATTTATAAGCAATTCGGAGGTATGAAAATGGGTGAGGAAAGTGAAAAAACATTTTTGAGCGCTTTGCCGTAAAGAAATCGTTGCGGTTTGTTTCAACGTAGCCAACCTGTGGGCGCATTCCATATAGGATGCCATTAACTTTAAAGCCAGTCTTCACTGCGCGCATAGCAGTTAAAGAAATTAAATGAATTTCTTTGAGTAATGACTTTATCCACAAAAGAGTGGCTCTTTAACGTCGAATAACCCTCGAGACATCAAAGTTTAATTACCTGTGGAATAAACATTGCATGTTGTATAAACAGATAAACAAGCCACCATGTTGTCTGCTCATCTGTGCATGCATCACATGGTACATCGGCTCGCGGTCTGTGTAACCGTTATAACTTTATTTTAAAGCCTCCATTTTTCGCCAAATTTGTTTTCAATACCTGTCAAGTACCTCGTGAAATCCCCGAAAATGTAAACAAAAGTTGAATAGTTCCTGCGAGCAAGCAGTCCCCCGCACGACCCTAACACGTAGCCAGGCCTTGGACGCATACAATGTGGGATCTCCAACAAATCTTGGCCTGTGCCTGCAGCAGTAAATTAGATGAATTTGTTTCAACAATGATTGTTCAAAAGAGTTGCTGGTGAATGTAGAAAATCCTCCGGGACATCAAAAAGTTTGATGACCCGTGAAATAAACATGACAGTCAAGCCGCCACCTTGCCTGCAGGTCTGTACACGTGGTCACGTGGTACATCGGTTTGCGGTCCGCGTAAACGTTATAACTATTATGAAATGTCCGTTTTTCACCAGATTTGCTTTGATTCCCTGTAGAGCTCCCCACGAAACTTCCGAAAACATAAACACAGATCTGACAAACGCTACAGATAAGCAGTCCCTCTGGAGGACAGGACATGAGGTGAAGCAGCGAGTGCATTAAATCATATAGTGTCCCTTTAAGGTCCATCTCGGTTATTTGAAATTTAATGCATTTTCCTCACGAAAAAGGCATTTTTGGTTGGATTGTCGCACAATTTGTTGCAGTCGAGTCCGAAACTGTGTCCATCCATCCATCCATTGGGACCATTCTCTGTGCAGAGCATTGGTGCAGCCTCAGCAGTCTCATAGGCTATTGGGCACAATCCTGGATGGGTCGCCACTCCGACGCAGGATACCCACAAGCTGGTACTCATTTTGCCGACCTCGGAAGAATGACAGGTAGAGTCAACCCCACCTGGTATTAATTCAACATCCAAATGGGATTTGAACTCAGGACCCTCAGATCCCAAGCCCACCACCCAAACCATTAAGCCAACACCAGGCATGAATTTGTGTCGGCGACTATAAAAAGGTGGAAATACAAATCAAATTGGAGTTAAATAAGATCATGAGGCCGCTTAGAACATTCGAGAAGCCTCACATTCCCCATTACAAATTTAAATTCATCAATTTTCAACGGATTTTCATGGAAATTGTTTTAGTCGAGTCTGAACCGACATTAGCAAATTCCAAAAGTGAAAACAGAAATGGAATGAAACTTAAGATAAAGTCATGAATCCATTTGGAAGCATATGGAAGCTCCTCATGTTGTTTGTACAAATGCACAAAACGACGTTAAAAACGCCAAAAAAAAAAACCACCCAATTTTCACAAACCTTGCGAAAATCGAGTGTGAAGCTACTCGAGCGACTGAAAAGTGAAAAAGGAAATTGAATTGAAGTTCAAACAAACGCATGAGGCCGTTCGAAGCAAAAACCTCCATTTGCAAGAGAAATCCTTTCCAACGTCAAAAAAAACACAATTTTTAAAGCATCAACGTACAATCCTTATGTAACCTAACAGCTTATAACATCAGGTATGTGATGAAATATGTAACTTGTGCAAAAAAAAAATAATTTCGACACCTTCATGAGCAAAGCTGGAGTAATTCGACTGCACGCAGGCGCATGCCTCCGCTCTCCCGCACCAACACTTGAGTATTGACATATTTGACCCTTGACCTTTATCATATCTGGCCCAAAATCTAATCAGTTAATTGCCCTGTCTAACTTTACCTTTGTACCAAGTTTGATGAAAGTCTGTCCAATATTTCTTGAGTTAGGGCGTAAACAGTAAAATTTCACAGTTTGACCTTGACCTTTGACCCTTGACCTTTATCACTTCTGGCCCAAAATCTAATCACCTAATTGCCCTGTTTTACTTTACTTTTCTACCAAGTTTGATGAAATTCTACAATTTGCTTCTTGAGTTATCGCGTAAACGAAAATCTGGACAACGGACAACCCGGAAACATAATGCCTCCGGCGCCCTTGGTACGGAGGCATAATAATAATAAATATAAATGATAAAAACACACAACTTACCTTCTTATTCTCAGGACAACCTTGTCTCTCCAAACAACGGCAGAAGCCCTTCACAATTGTCTAACGATGGTCTAAACCCAGCTCACGTCCCCTATTAATCGGTGAACATCCCAACGCTTGGCGAACTCTGCTTCAACATGGCAAATTAAGACCCCCCCCTTTC
This sequence comes from Eptatretus burgeri, assembly GCF_056783735.1. Classification (NCBI taxonomy): domain Eukaryota; kingdom Metazoa; phylum Chordata; class Myxini; order Myxiniformes; family Myxinidae; genus Eptatretus; species Eptatretus burgeri. The sequence continues at coordinate 61,536,767 of NC_140976.1, read as the reverse complement.
GAGGGAGAGTGAGGTGTTCGAGGATGCACCTGATAAAGGATATAATTAAATAAGGCCGTTAATTATCTTCAAACAGGTGTTTTAATTAACCCAAACACCCAAATTTTCACTCTTGCACTTCCATGGAGTTTTCTTGGTACGCTTGCAAAGTTTCAGGCTGATAGGTGCCATGGTTTTGGAGTTACGGAGGAGACACACACCGACACACTAACATTCCTTAGTATAGATGCTAAAGGATTAAAAAAAACAAATCATTATGTCTCGTTTTCCCTCAATTACATCTTATTGTGAATATACATAAGGTCAATTGCGAGAATGACTGGAAATTGTTGGTAAATAAAGTCTGCGCCACAAAATATCTAATAATGGTTATTACCATTTATCACACAATGAGATCTCTCAGGCAAACTCCACCATTTTTAGTGCCAAGAATGTGAAATGTTCATAACATCTGAGCTTTGGCTTTTCAGATGGATAGGTGCATCGACACCGATTGAAGAAAACGACACTCCAGACTGTTTAAGATGGTTAAAAAAAAATTTTTTGTCCTCGTGATGGTGACCAAGGAACGTGCTTTTGTCTTCTTTCATTTGAAATCCAGTCAAGCAGTTGGTCCATTCATAATTCATTCCTCTTGAGCCATTCCTTTCGGAGAAAGGGAGGTGGGCCTGAATCAGACGAACATGCTGCACATCAGCAGGAACACAAGACGAGCACCTGCTTCATCAGCATTGAGCAGACACAATGATTCTGTGGACAAAAAGGTATTTTTTGTCCTTCATCTCTTCTCCATTCTTGGTCTGGAATTACACATCGTATGATATTTCCATGATTGGGAATGTAATGGATGACTTGTTTACTTATACACCTTTCACTTCAGTCTTGTTTATCCAACTATGATGGCAAAAGACTTTTATATATATATATATATATATATATATATATATATATATATATATATATATATATATATATATATATATATATATATATATATATATATATATGTTTTTAAAATATAAATGTATATATTGCCTATAGAAAGTCGAGACCTCCTTGAAACATTTTCACCTTCGTTTCCTTATAGCCTGGAATTAAATTTCATTAAAACCGACTCTTTCCACCTTTATTTACACATTGTTACTCACAACTTCCAAGTGAAAAACAAATCCCACAAATTTCAGAAAATTAATTCAAAATACAAAACTAGAAAATTCTGGTTGGATTAGTGTCCACACCTCTGAGTTCATACTTGGTGGAAGCACATTTGGCAGCAATTACAGCTGTGAGTCTGTTGGGATAGGTCTCTTCCAACTTTGTACATCTTGATTGGGAAATATTTACCCATTCTTCTGAACAAAACTGTTCAAGCTCAGTCAAGCTGCATGGGAATTGCGTTGATGGACAGCAATCTTCAAGTCATGCCACAGATTTTCGATTGGATTTAGGTCAGGGCTCTGACTGGGCCACTCAAGGACATTTATCTTTTTGTTCCTGAGCCACTCCAATGTAGCTTTGTCTGTGTGCTTCAGGTCATTGTCGTGCTGAAAGGTGAACTTCCGACCCAATTTCAGCTTTCTTGCAGAGGGCAGCAGGTTTTCCTCGAGGATTTTTCTGTATTTTGCTCCATCCATTTACCCTTCTATCCTGACAAGTGCCCCAGTCCTGCTGAGAAACATCCCCATAACATGATGCTGCCACCATCATGCTTCATAGTAGGGATGGTGTTCTTTGGGTGATGTGCTGTGTTGGGTTTGCACCAACCGTAACGTTTTCAATATAGGCCAAAATGTTCAATCTTGGTTTCGTCAGACCACAAAACTTTTTGCCACATGGCTTCAGAATCTCCAGAGTGGTTTTTTGCATACCTCAAACGGGACTCAAGGTGGGCTTTTTTGAGTAATGCTTCCTTCTTGTGGCCACACTTGTGGAGTGCTTGGGATATTGTTGTCACATGCACACAGTGACCAGTCTGTCAGAAAGACCTGCAGCTTTTTCAAAATTGCCATTGGCCTCTTGGCGGCCACTCTGATCAGTCTCCTCCATGCTTGGTCATCCAGTTTGGAGGGATGGCCTGATCTAGGTGGGGTCTTGGTGGTACCATATGCCTTCCACTTCCTAATGATTGTCTTGACTGTGCTCCAAGGGATATTCAAGGCCTTCAAAATATTTTTATACCCATTCTGTGCCATATTTTTGATCTTTTTATCATTATTTTGATCTGTACCTTTGCACAACTCAATCCCAGAGGTCTTTTGAAAGCTCCTTGGTCTCATGGTTCAATCTTTGCTGTGAAATGAACTACCGAGCAGAGGAAACCTTCAGGAACAGCTGATTTTGTTACAAAATAATCAGAAGCATGACAATTTAACACAGGTGGAGGTCAATTAACTTGGTGTGTGATTTTGAAGGTGATTGGTTACACCTGAGCTAATTTACAATTGCTATGATAAGAGGGATAGATACTTATCCAAGCAAAATATTTTTCTTTTGTATTAATTAATTTTATGAAATTTGTAGAATTTGTTTTTCACTTGGAAGTTGTGAGTTACGACGTGTAAAAAGTCTGATTTAATGCAATTTAATTCTGGGCTACAAAGCAACAAAAGGTGAAAATTTTGAAATGGGGTGTAGACTTTCTAAAGGCACGCATATATAGTATATATACATGTTCCATATAATATACAGTATGTATATATATGAAAAACAAAACAAAACAATATATATATATATAAAGAAATATTTATAAAAATAAATAAATAAAGCTCCACAAAGCGGACGTAACCCCTCAGCCCATGCATTGTAAAAGGAAGCAGTGATATCACGATGATGCAGTCAGTTCGAGCACGTTGGACGTCATATGGAAAATCAATCAGACTTCAAGATGGCTACCGTGGCGGCGAGTGAAAATTGCAGCGTGCCCATTTTCAAAAGGAACCTTCCTCTACTCAACTCCAACACACACCCTGCAAAAATGGATTTAATCGGACAAGGCGTTCTCCTCGAAATCGACGGAAACCAATTTCAAGATGGCTGCCGTGGCGGCCACACTGAATATCGCAGCGCGCCCATTTTCGAAAGGAACCTTCCTCTACTCAACCCCAACACACCCTGCAAAAATGGATTTAATCAGACAAGGCGTTCTCGAAATCGATGGAAACCAATTTCAAGATGGCTGCCATGGAGGCCATATTGAAAATCACAGCGCGCCCATTTTCGAAAGGAACCTTCCTCTACTCAACTCCAACACACACTGTAAAATGGATTTAAGCGGACAAGGCATTCTCCTCGAAATTGACGGAAACCAAAAGTTGACAGACGCCCGGACGGACGCCCGCCGGACAACGCCTATGACGACAATACCCCTTCGCCAATTTAGGCTGAGGGGTAAAAAAAGCAAATACCACCTGGTGCTTCACTGACGGAAATACTAAAAAAGGGGGGTGGGGTGGAACAACACTAAAAAAGGAGGGGTGGACAGAGAGAGAGAGAGGAGGGGGGAGGGAGAGAGAGGAAGGGGGGAGAGAGAGGAAGGACAGAAGGGGGAGGGAGGAATGGAGCGAGGATGGGGTGGATGAAGGAGGGGAAGGAGAGCGACACTTCACCACACGTCACGATACACTCCAGGAGTTGGAGGTGCCAGAGGACGGGGTGGGAGCAAAGAGAACGGGGGGGAGTAAGGAGGGGGAAGTGAGGAGGGGAAGGGGTATTCTGGACTTGCATTTGGAGGGGGACTTGAGGGGAAGCAGCGGGTAGGGTGGGGGTGGTACCATCTGCTGGCATTAGTACAGGATAAAACAAAATGGGGTTGGTTGAAACAGCACATTCAACTCGGATAGCAAAACTACCCGTCACTTTCAAACGGCACGTACCATTTTTAAAGAGATTATGAATAACATGGGCTTCCCTTGAGGTGTATGACTGGAACTGCAGCTGCCATCCTGTTTACCTGCTCTGAACAGGATCTCTGAGAGGGTGGTCACACACTGCCCAGACTGCCAAAGAACGCAGAAAGCAGACCAACAACAACACCTCCAGCAGCCGGACACGTCTCCAAACCCAACCCCGAAACCCGGCTCATCCCAAGAGACCCCCGAGCTCACCATATCTAAGCTGCAATGCTTATAAATGTCCGGAGACGCCAGTGTTTTGTGCTTTCATTTAATTTCAGCACACGCTTCACAACCAAAATGCGATAAGCCCCAGAATATATAAACCCGAGCCAAATCCCAAAATTAAAATCGCAGAATCGAACCCAGCAGCAGCCCCAACCATCAAAAAAAGTTCCCATCCAGCCAACCTGCACACTCCCCAATTGTCCGGGTTCAAAACACAACACAAACACCACAGCACAATACAAACACCTGTGCAAACTTATCACAATCACCTATTGTTTATAACTTCATGAAAGTTGGAAGAGGTGTGAGAGAGCTAGGAGATAGAGAAAGGAGGGGTGGGGGTGAGGATAAACGAAGAGATAGGGGTAAGGGATGGAGGGACGGGAAGGATGGATGGAGAGAGGGAAGGAGGGAAAGTGGATTCACAGCAAGTTCCACAGTTGTTCATAAACAAACGATACTCCAATCTCACAGAATGAACACGAGGTATAAGGAATGAATGATGAATGAATGAATAAGATCCCACCTGCTGTACCTTGTCTGACATTACATTCCCTGCAGCATCTGCAATGAGCTTGGGTTTTGGAAACAACTCCCCCCTAATAACCTCTAAAGTACTCCACCAGGGGTGTCTCTGAGTGTTTTTGAGCGGTGGTCAGCATGACCGCTCCGAGGTGAAGGTTACATTTCAAACTTTTGTCGGATTTGACCAAGACAACAGAACACATTTATATATGTACTTCATTTACATTCATTCATCACCACCTATTGTTTATCACTTCATGAAAGTTGGAAGAGGGGTGAGAGAGGGAGGAGAGAGAGAGAAAGGAGGGGCAGCACCGACTATCTGTTTGAGAGTTCAGTAAATCAGAATAGAGTGTAACATTTACCCGATATGATGGCGAGGCTTCCAACACGGACAATACGCACAACCTGCATGATGTCTCCATAACAATGAAAGGTGTCTCACACGTCATACTCCATCCATGTAAAATTAATGACTCAGGCCCTACCTTGGGCCACAGTGAACAATAATTACAAGCAACTTTGCTGATATGAAATGAATGTACTAAAATGCAGAATGGTCCTGTTTTCCAGATTTCTCTGAGAACCAGTGACATCACAGCAGAAAGAATCGGGCTTCATGAAAGTGTTGCGTTTGTGGAGAGTGGAAGACAAAAAAGAAAAGATGTGCAAGTTTCACTTTTGGTCCCTTTTGTGGTTTTGGGTTTCTGCACTTGTAAAACCAAAACCAATAATCAAGACTGCAGGACAGAATATTTCCATAACCCGGCTGAATGCAAGTACAAGTACGGCAGCACCGTTAAAAACACCTATAATTCACGGTGCGGTTCATAAAATCATCCATCCGTATAAATTACAGAGTGAAGAAGCAGTCACAATGGTTCAACCCAAAGCTTTCGTTCCTCTTTTGGAAGAACACACAGGTCATGGCGATGAAGTTCGTCAATCATCTAAGTCTCAACAACCTCCGATACTCAAGCATTTGGCCACGCTCAACGGTTTTCCTTCGAGCCAGGGAGATTCATCAAGTGGAAGGTACATCAAAAGAGTGAGGCATCACTCCACCACTCGGGCTTCCACGTCCACAGGCAAACTTTCTCAGCGCAGCTTCAGCAGCATATCGACAAAACTTCAAACCGAGGCACAAAGACCCTCACAATCTTCCCAGGACGACGCCGTAAAAGATGACACCGCAAGAATGACAAAGAACCTGGTGCAGCTTACTCAACGTTACCAATCTCAATGTCTGTTTCCACACAACGATGGACATCCAACTTCCTGCTTGAATAAGCAAAAAGCACAGAGTCCCATCACTTCCATGGCCTTGTCTCCACAGAAAATGCGAACACTTTTACCAAAGTCATCGTGGTTTCTTGCGATGATGTCACAACTGTCGTCTCTTCTTCTCGCTCACGCGTCCAACGCCGATGCAATTTCATCATATTTTCTAAAAACACACGATTTCACGCCAAACATTTCATCCCTTGCAACACAACAAAACAAACTTCTTACAACCTTTGAGAATCAGGTCGATCACAGGTCAAAAACTTTTCAACACGCATGTAATTTTCACTGGTCATCTACTTTTACATATCGCACATCTTCAGATGGACATCCCGTGCCATACCAAGGTTACATCACTGGCCGAGGAAAAGCAGACAAGCTCAAAGAAACAACACCAATCAATGACTCTTCCTCTGCAGAAGTTTCAGCCATACCTCAATCAAGCATCCTCGCTGAGCCGTCAAACGAAGCTTCAACGGCTCATCACAACTCCCTCGTCACTCTACAGTGTGACGAGTATTCAAAATCACTTCTATGTCTTTTTCTGAACAACCTTAATGAAGGGATCAACAGTGATCCACCACAAAGCCTGGTCCCGACCATTGAAGCCTCACTAAAAATGCCTGCAGTTCCAGAAGATTTCAGCAATCCCACGAAAAAGAGCCCATCGGCTACATCTGCCACAGCGATGAACTTGAGAACGATGTCTATGCTCCGCAGTGACCCTGCTTACAGGCCAGGAGACAGCACTACCAGAAGGATGACGGCCACGACTCCACAGACGACGATCCAGGCGGTTCTTTCGAAAGGAGAGCCGAGGTTTTCAAAAGCCGTGCAGACTGGTGTGATATTGGCCACATTTGCCCTCATCGTCCTACTTGTTGGATCAATTGGAACATGCTGGACCAGTTACTGTGACCCACAGCGAAGAAGCAGTGAGCACGGTCAAGCTAGAATCAATCCACGGGAAGCCTGGACTTTGGGATGATTACAAAATCAGTGAAATCGAGGTAACTCTTTGCCTTGTTATTTAATTCCCGACCGTCAGACAGCGAGACATGCCGATTCAACTAAGGAGCCAGATAAAGTGCACATAATAAAGTTAGATTTTCACCCGGGACAGCAGGCAATTACTCAAGTCAAACTCATACAGAGAAAGATGAAAATCTATGATAATTGAAGTACCGTACACAAAACATCTGCTACGTTAAATACCAAAGGATGGGCTGCCGAGTCCTGGAACGCTGAAATCAAGAAGCAAAACAACTTTGGACATTTTTCAAACGAGGAAGAAAAATGTTGCAGAAGAAATGCTCAAAATGTAAACAACAGGAAAAAAATTCCTATGGCTATAAAAAATAAAATAAATTTAAAAAGATAAAAGTCATGCATTGAAATCATACGAAATATATGTAATTTGACAAGTGTCCGTCTGATTCTACACACTCCTGAACGATTGAACGGAATGAGTTGGAAAACTAGTGGCTGGACTGGAAAGGGGGAGGGGTGGGGTGGCAGGGGTTGTCGGCAGCAACAAAAAAACACAATAATCCTGGAAATACAGGGTCGGGGAAACAAAACAGCCCAGTTTTCTGGATGTAAATGTGCATCGTATGAACATCATCCTGTCCATGGGCGACTTAAACCGTCCGTAATTCTGGGGGGCTTAAAAGTACTTTCCAAAACTACTTTGTGAACGACTTTCAAAGCAAGGGCCCAGAACACTGCATTGAGGAACTCCAGCCTGGACAGGAAGAGGGGATGATAGAACTCCATTTAGGGCCACACGGTGACTGCGACAGGAGAGGAAGTCTGCGAGCCATGAGTGGAGATAGCCTTGGATAAACAGGAAGAGAGTTTGGTGAGTTGGGCAGGGTGCCAGACCGTGTCAAAAGCACGTGATATGTTTGGGGATATGGCTCTGATTTCAAGTCCGGCATTGAGGACCTCCATCCATTGTTGGGAGAGCAGAAGCAGCATATCCAGGGTAGAGTGACCTGGTCAGAAACCAAATTGAAGATCGGAAAACAAGCCATTGGAGAAGAGGAAGGATTTCATGTCTGAAGTGATGATGGATTCCATAACCTTGCTGATGATTGGGAGAAGGCCGATTGGTGTGTAGTTGCAGGGATCTGTTTTTGTACCTTTTTATGCAGGGCAGTAATGTTTGCTGATTTCCAAGCAGATGGCAGATGACCTTGAGCAAATGAGAGGGAGAATAGAACAGAAAGAGGGTGAGCAAGAGCAGAAGAGCAGGATTTTAGACACGTGGGCTGATGCCGTCTGGACCGGTTGCAGAATCTGAGTTGAGGTTTGACAGCAAGCTCTCCACCTTGCCAGGAGAAAAGGACACAGAGTCCAGGGACAGTTGGGTGCGACTGGGTAAGGTGGGTAGAGAAAGCGATGAGTTTTGGACACAAGATTTAGCTGCAAACACCGAGTTTAGGCATTCAGCCTTTTTACATGCGGTCTCAGCAGTGCGGCCATTTGAGGTAAGGGAGGGGATGGAGGGGGAACATACACCAGAAACAGATTTGATTAGATGCCACCAAGATTTTGAGGAGGGAGAGAGGTTTGAAAGTTCGGACTTGAGCTTGGAAAGATGTTGTTTTCTGTTCTTTTTCCATCCCATGCTGGGTTCCAGGACCAGAATGCTCATTGTGACAACGGCTGGACATCTCTCTCGGGGTGCATCTCATCCATAAAAAAATAAATAAGCATAAACAATGACAATTCCCTCCAAGTCGGGAAGAACAAATAAGAGTGTTGGAATTCCCAGGAGAGTGATCAACTATCCCACAGACTTGCTCATATGATCACCACGATGAATGCTTTGTTACGTTTGCAAATGTGGATTTTTAACTGGATAATACCAGGACAAACAACAAGAACTTGTTCAATTAAAATGTCTTTCCAGAACTTCATTAATGGCAATAAAATGAACCATGAAAACATTTTTAAAATATCCGGCTGTGTCATTTTTTATTGACTTTTGTTAGCGATTACAGGTGAAGTCAAACAGGTTCACAAAGGCAAGTTCGGATGAGCAACGCAACTCCAGTTAAATAAATCAATGATCAAATGGTCTTCATCTTA